>NC_068982.1:125748147-125749425 GCF_001194135.2 Octopus bimaculoides
CTAAAGCTAAAACCAGTACAAACGCACGAACGATGTCATAAATAACAGTGACAAACGAAATATATACCGCTGATAGTTGTTGTTGACAACGGATAGTTTTTGTTGACAAACAACGGCACTAATTTTATTCAAGGGAAAAAATCCCATGACACCGTTGTTTACATTCCACGGCGTAATTGTTTTCACCTCAATAGACGTCAGTGATTGGTTGAAATTACCGAAATACGACAATTTTTTACATGAAATAACTTCGAATACAACATTTTTTATCTGTTCTATAACACAAAATATACAAGTATTCGAAGTTTGAAAGTGTTTCGGTACCAAAAACACTACATAAAAAAATGTTGGCCGTCAAATCATAAAGATCCTTATTGTTTTCCAAGCTCGTATTCAAACGAATTTCACTGTGAGAGATACTTGTAGCAAGTGAAGTTCGCGAATTGGCTTCTATAATTTGTTCAATTTCCTTTTGATTATGCCACTCAATCTCCCCCTTCTTTAAGTCCTTGTCCTTCTCATCCTGTTCCTACCCCTCCTCCTCGTTGTTCGCCTTCTTGTCCTCCTACCCCTCCCGCTACCCTTTCCCTCCCTACCTTCACGTTCTCCACTTTCAACCCCCGTCCATTGTTCATCCGCTTTCTTCTGTTTCTCCTCCTTTTTCTTCTTCGTTTTTCCTTCAAGTGGTCTGATCTGAAACGGGTTTCATTAGGCTTGCGCTTTAATGCCTATCCTCTATTAACTTTGATCACTCATTAACTTCCATGTCGTGTATCTCTGCCAATAGCATCAATGCAGTTGGATAGTCTTCGTCCTCTATTATGACTTCCTATATGCTCCTCCAACATATGACTTCCTATATGTTCAGAAGTTACAGTGGTGAGCAGAGCCTATCCATCGTTGCTATGCGTGAAATCATCATCATCATCATCGTCGTCGTCGTTTAACGTCCGCTTTCCATGCTAGCATGGGTTGGACGATTTGACTGAGGACTGGTGGAGCCCGAAGGCTACACCAGGCTCCAATCTGATTTGTCAGAGTTTCTACAGCTGGATGCCCTTCCTAACGCCAACCACTCAGAGAGTGTAGTGGGTGCTTTTAAGTGCCACGACACAAGGGCCAGTTACACGGTACTGGCAACGGCCACGCTCAAAAAGGTGTTTTTTACGTGCCACCTGCACGGGAGCCAGTCCAGCGGTACTGGCAACGAACACATTAATATAATCTTTATTATTATTATTATTATTATTATTATTATTATTATTATTATATATATAT
>NC_068982.1:125749454-125753806 GCF_001194135.2 Octopus bimaculoides
CATCATCATCATCATCATCATCATCATCATCATCGTTTAACGTCCGCTTTCCATGCTAGTATGGGTTGGACGATTTGACTGAGGACTGGTGAACCAGGCTCCAATCTGATTTGGCAGAGTTTCTACAGCTGGATGCCCATCCTAACGCCAACCATTCCGAGAGTGTAGTGGGTGCTTTTACGTGCCACCGGCACGAAAGCCAGTCAGGCGGTACTGGCAACGGCCACGCTCAAAATGGTGTGTTTTATGTGCCACCTGCACAGGAGCCAGTCACTGGTGTGCATAAATATCGTCGATCCCGTTCTTACGCCATGACATAGTTTGAACCCTCGTGTGTGCACGTTACAATTAGCACCATTGGTGGTGGTGGTGGTGGTTTGGGGGAAATATATGCTGTCATACTTCCTTATTCCGTTCTAAAATATAAGGCATCTGTGTCCAATGAAGAAGCGACAGATATTTAGTTAGGTATCTTGTGATAAGGAGATCAGGAACGGTCGGTAACTGAGGAAAAAGCATTCTATGAAATATGTAAACAATAATTACTTTTGATAATCACAGATTATAATAGGACTTTGATATTTTTTTAAGAAAAAAAAATAAACTTCAAATATGTCAACACGAACCAAACTTCATTCATTTGTTTACATCAGTGATGATAGCTTATGAATTCATGATATTGTTATTGTGGACAAAGTTGACTGATGCGTGTGTGTGTGTGTGAGACAAAAGTTTTAAATGCTCTTTGAGATGACGTACGCGAATAGACACTCAAAAACTCAAACATGGTTTTGAGATTATTATTGCAACCGTTAGCAAGGCGGAGAGCTGGCAGAATCGTTAACATGTCCGGCGAAATGCTTAGTGGTTTATCTGTCTTTACGTTCTGAGTTCAAATTCCGCCGAGGTTGACTTTACCTTCCCCCCTTTCGAGGTCGCTAAATTAGGTACTAGTTGCGTACTGGGGTCGGTCTAATCTACTGGACCCCTCCCACCAAATTTCAGGCCTTATGCCTATAGTAGAAAGGATTACTGCAATCAGCTTTTTAAAATTCATATGGGACACAAAAACGCTTCCTCTCGGTATGAACACGGAGAGAACAGACCTAATCGTACCATTTGAAATCATCATGAAGTTAACACAATTGTTTTTCCAAATGTTCATATTTTATCACCTGAGAATCCACACTGGCATTTAGACCTCTTAGCAGATGATAGATATTCAGATTTTCTTATCAACTGCATGTATAATAATTAAATTTAACAAATCGGTAAACTGATATGATACATAAAGTGTGTACAGGTGTCAAAAAGGACAAAGAATAATGACCTTCTGCCCATCCCCCGGAATCGATAAAATAAAGTACCAGTCAAATACTGACATCAATAAAATCGGCGAACCTCCATCTTCAAATTTGAAACCAGTGCCTATGCTAGAATAGGCACAGGAGGTCATATATCGAACAGACAGATGAACAGTGGATAACCGGTAATAAAGTCACAGCGAAAAAAGTCACAGTAATAAGTCACAATTTTGGCTAGGAAAAAAGTCAAAATTAATTTATGGGATCCGGGCAGAACCCCCTCGGACAACCCCACCCCTCCAACAAAACCCCTGTTACTTTTTACCTGTAACTTTTTTTTTACCTGGATTCCATTTTCTTATTTGTCTTATTAATTCTGGGTAAATTTCTGTTTTACCCCCACTCATACTTATTATTCAATTGCACTACTGCCCTTCAATAGTAAGCACTTGAATATAAATACGGAGGTATACATCCAGTAGTATATTGGATATTTATTATCCTTAGATGGTTGCTTAACCTCTAACTCATACAGAAAGACAGACAGACACACACACACACACACACACATATATACATGCATACATACGTATATATATACATATATGTATATTTTGATTGCTTATACATACATATGTGTGTGTATATATATATATATATGTGTGTGTGTGTGTGTGTGTGTGTGTGTGTGTGTGTGTGTAATATTTCCTCTATATGTAAAGTCCTCTACGTAATCAAATGGCTCACTTTTAAGTTGTTTTAATTACATGTCTTTTAGGAATTATCTCCGAATAAAGAAAAAAGGCGTGCCCAAGGAAAAGAAGCCACTAAGCATTTCAATGAATCAACTGAGTCATATGCAGGATAAAACAAAAGTAAACCAGAAAAGTAAATGTTAACCGCCTCAATCAGAAAATAATGCACTTGTTTCTGAAAGCAAAAAAATATTGTGTGTGTGCGCGCGCGCACGTGTGTGTATGTGTGTGTGTGTGTGTGTGTACGTGTGTGTGTACGTGTGCGTGTGTGTGTACGTGCGTTATAAGGATTTGTTCTGGAACGGGATGTATTGTGCTAGGTTGACTTCTCCTCGACATATTACTTGCAGACGAAGACATAGTGTTGAGTAAACATATATGATTTTATAAACATACCCTTAAAATATCCTGGAGATATTTTCCAGAATGTGTCACTGATAATGTATCGTCAGCATTAGTAATTTGTACCCTCTAAAGTCTACTCTACTCTCTCTCTCTCTCTCTCTCTCTCTCTCTCTCTCTGTTTGTCTGTCTGTCTCTGTCTCTCTCCTTCTCTCTCACTCGCTTGCTCTCTCTATCCATCAGTAGTTTCTTATATTTAAACATCTGAAACAACTTCTTCCAGCCAGTTTTTGTTCTCTTCTCCAATTTCCACTAACCGGCAAACAATTAAGCGTTCTTCCATTATTTCATGTTCCGTATTTAGAAAAGCCACTATTATTTCCATTCCTATGACGTCGTTTCTCGCTATCTTAAGCAATCACTACGTATCATGGCTCGAGTCAAGGAAAGAGCCATTTCGTGGTATTCCGATAGCCTAGAAATAGCAGTCAAATCTCCTTCGACTTATTATTTACAGTCTTTAAAAAAAGTGGAAATGGAAAGATATGTTGGATGTAGTCCTTGATGAACTCAGCGTGAAAAGCCTGGATGATCACGACATAGATATATATGCTCGACGAATGATGATCTGCAACTAAATCACCACCACTGCTGCCGCCGCCGCCGTCACAACAACAACAACAACAACAAGTAATTACGGCTTTTCTCGTTGCACATTTGTCAATTCATCTACTGGATTATGAATAAATAATAGAGATCATATATGGAATCCATATGTATTTGAACTCGTTATGAAATTTATGTCCATGAGGTTATCTTTTGCCACCTTCTCAGTGAATCTTGACGATTTTTTTTAAAACTAAGGGCGAAACCAATCGGTTCGTTTTTCATTCCAGGTGGTAGAAAAGCCCATGACTCCTGTGGAACTAATTTCACAATGAGACGAAGTACACATGTAATGACTCCATATAGTTATATATTCATTTGAAGTGGAGTGATACCTACGCCATTTTGTACCTTTTACGCTGACTCATCACAAATGCTTTAGATTCATTTCTGATATCTTTCTTATCTTCAAATCCGGTTTTCAAACAGGAATTACGGCTTTGACACTCATACATTCACGCCTCCAAGTTTCAAATAACAGTCAGTTCAATGCATTTTGCTTTTCTTCCACCAATTAAGTAAACAACCGCTTGAAGTTCCGTGTCAGCAAATATATATTTCACATTATGACATATTTAGGAAATCCTTCTCTTCTTCCAACAATCATAGTTCGCATTGTAAGACTACACAAGTTATTTACAAGAGACCATACTAAAATTGTACTACAGGTGTTCTCACTGCAAAGCAGAGCAACACTAGGGGTAAGCAAGAGAGCCCTACAGGGGTTCGCGAGGTCTGTAAAAAAAAGGCAATAAAAATGGCTTCCGCTGTTATCTATCTTATTGTATTCCAACTATCGCCCAATGTGTTCTAGCTGGACATAACTGGAGTACACTGGAAGAAAAAAAATTGAGAATCCCTGTGGTATAGAAAATATATACATAAAATACACACACACGTGTGTGTGGTAAGGAGCTTACTTCCCAACCACATGGTTCCGGGTTCAGTCCCACTGCATGGTACCTTGGGCAAGTATCTTCTACTATAGTCTCAGGCTAACCAAAGACTTGTGAGTAGATTTGGTAGATGAAAACTGAAAGAAGTCCGTTGTATATGTGTGTGTGTGTGTATTTGTGTGCCTGTGTTTGTCCCCCCCCCACTATCGCTTGGCAACCGATGTTAGTGTGTTTATATCCCCGTAGCCTAGCGATTCGGCAAAATAGTCCGATAGAATAAGTCCTGGGGTCGATTTGTCCCACTAAAGGTGGTACTCCAGCATGGCCGCAGTCAAATGAGTGAAACAATTGAGAGAATATATATATATATATATATATATATATATATA
>NC_068982.1:125754183-125757775 GCF_001194135.2 Octopus bimaculoides
ATATATATATATATATATATATATATATACATATATATATACACACACACACACAAAATTAACAGAATGAGATCAAAATCCAAGGCTGTGAAAGATTTCAGAAGTCTTACAGCTGTTTCCGGGATATTTTATATATCCCTTCATCGGAGACGGTGCGAGAAAATGGTTAAGCAATAGTTATTCTAGAGAAGATATGAAATAGAGAGTGAAGTGGAGGAATAAAACAGACGTGAGATATGCGGGGATATTGTATCTGCAGTTCCATTATTTAAGCAGAATGGTACACATATAAGTTTCCTGTACCTTGTGTGTAAGTTCCAATATTATTTAAAATTGGTCATTCCAAGCATAAAATGTGTAAAAGATGTTACTGGATCGAGGGTTATATATATATATATCGTCTGTAAAATACATAAATCCGAAAGAAGAACACACTCCTAGATGTAGAGCAGTATATATTATATTAAAGATGGGATTGCTTTGAGTTTCCCGTCCATAAAGGGTTTAGCTTTCTGGAATATCGTCAGATCCTAAAACCTGCTGGCCCAAGACTTCTTAAAAATATGGAGGAGGAAATGCCTCACTACTCAAAGGTAACAATTGGGGATTATCTCCCTTTGCTATTGGCTATCGACTTCCGGCTGTGCCGCCATCTTGTGGGCTCCAAAAGGCTAGCAGGAACCTCCTGAAATGTAAACATGGCCCGAAAATCTCCGTTCAAGAGTTAAGGATGTTCCCTGGTTCGATCGAGTCTTTTAGGATTCTCGCGCGTTCAGCTATGCATAGCTTGCAATGTTTCGTCCCGTTTATGTTGGGGCCTGGGTTCACGAGGATTTTCCATGAGATCGAGTATGGAATCCCCTCGTCTCTTGGTTGCCAGACATGGCTGTCCAATGATGTTACGTATCTCCTTTCCGGAACTCTGAAGGAAGACATGTGGTTGGAGAAACGTTGCATGAAAGAGTTCCCTTCATCAATTGTCGACTGTTTTATCTACTTCACATTTCGAGCAATTACAAGATGTGCCTTTGCGAAAACAGTTGCTCCCGCAAAGCAAAATTAATTTTAGGATTTGTGGAAGGTCAAAGCTGGTAATAAAACAAAACAGTGAAAACAAACAGTAAGGGTTGCTAAGCCATAACGAGGTGCGATGGCGAACACTGGAGGAACAAGCTTTGACAGGAGAAAAGATAGGAGAGGAGACAGACAAAAATACGTGTGATCTGCGTGGTAGATCAAAAGGAAGTAAACTCAAGTTAAGAAAAGAAAGATGACCGATGGTCACGTGAGAGTAAAGGAGGAAAAGTGAGAAAGAGAGAGGGACAGCTAGGGAACGGTGAAGGGAAGAGGAAAAGAATTAGAGAAAGGAAGAGAGCGGAAACGAAAGGTGGGAGAGAGAACAGTACAGAGAGTAGCATCAAAATTATTAAGATAAACTTACTTGGAAATGAATATGTGGCGTTCAATTATATAATAATATAAACTAGCTGGTCTCGTGAAAAAATCACGGAAAACCAAAAATGTAAGCATCTGCAAACAGTGTACGTACGATCGTCTGTTCGAACGTATACACGCATATATACGAAAAAACGAACGTACGTAGGTGCATACGTTCGTTTGTTCGAACGTACGCACGTATATATGCGAAAGAAAGAACGCACGTAGGTACGTACATTCGTTTGTTCGAACGTACGTACGCACGTATATATGCGAAAGAACGAACGCACGCAGGTGCGTACGTTCGTTTGTTCGAACGTACGCAAGTGTATATTCGAAAGAACGAACGCACGTAGGTACTACGTTCGTTTGTTCGAACGAACGCACTTATATATGCGAAAGAACGAACGCACGTAGGTACGTACGTTCGTTTGTTCGAAAGTACGCGCGTATATATGCGAAAGAACGAACGCAAGTAGGTACGTACATTCGTTTGTTCGAACGTACGCGCGAATATATGCGAAAGAACGAACGCACGGAGGTACGTACGTTCGTTTGTTCGAACGTACGCAAGTGTATATTCGAAAGAACGAACGCACGTAGGTACGTACGTTCGTTTGTTCGAACGTACGCACTTATATATGCGAAAGAACGAAATATCGTAGGTACGTACGTTCGTCTGTTCGAACATACGCACGTATATATGCGAAAGAATGAACGCACGTAGGTACATACGTTCGTTTCTTCGAACGTACGCACGTATATATGCGAAAGAACGAACGCACGTAGGTACGTACATTCTTTTGTTCGAACGTGCTTGCACACGTATATATGCGATAGAACGAACGCACGTAGGTGCATACGGTCGTTTGTTCGAAAGTACGCGCGTATATATGCGAAAGAACGAACGCACGTAGTTACGGACTTTCGTCTGTTCGAACATACGCGCGCATATATGCGAAAGAACGAACGCACGGAGGTACGTACGTTCGTTTGTTCGAACGTACGCACGTATATATGCGAAAGAACGAACGCAAGTAGGTACGTACATTCGTTTGTTCGAACGTACGCGCGAATATATGCGAAAGAACGAACGCACGTAGGTACGTACGTTCGTTTGTTCGAACGTACGCACTTATATATGCGAAAGAACGAAATATCGTAGGTACGTACGTTCGTTTGTTCGAATGTACGCACGTATATATGCGAAAGAATGAACGCACGTAGGAGACAGACAAAAAAATGTGTGATCTGCATGGTAGATCAAAAGGAAGTAAACTCAAGTTAAGAAAAGAAAGATGACCGATGGTCACGTGAGAGTAAAGGAGGAAAAGTGAGAAAGAGAGAGGGACAGATAGGGAACGGTGAAGGGAAGAGGAAAAGAATTAGAGAAAGGAAGAGAGCGGAAACGAAAGGGGAGAGAAAGAACAGTACAGAGTAGAGTCGCATCAAAATTATTAAGATAAACTTACTTGGAAATGGATACGTGGCGTTCAATTATATAATAATATAAACTAGCTGGTCTCGTGAAAAATTCACGGCAAACCAAAAATGTAAGCATCTGCAAACAGTGTACTGGTGCCATCAGAAATGTTTGTATATTATGACCGTCTGTCTTTACGTTCTGAGTTCAAATTCTGGCGAGATCGACTTTGCCTTTCGCCCTTTCGGCATCGATAAATTAAGTACCAGTTGTGTACTGTGTCGATCTAATCAACTGGCGCCCTCCCCACAAAAATTTTAGGCCTTGAATAGTATATTGTGACAATTACATAATATAGGAAGTAATTTAACCTCAATGACTAAAAATCCAACCAAAATATCTGTTACACAAACGTAAACGGAATTATTTAACTTTAAAGTACATCGTACATATTCAAAGAACCTCTTTGGTTTAGTGGTACGGAACGTATTTCTGGTATTCTTTTATTCTTTTACATGTTTCAGTCATGTGACGGTGGCCATGCTGGAGCACCAGCTTTTAGACGAAGAAATTGACTCCTGGACTTATTCCCTGTAAGCCTGGTGCTTATTCTATCAGTCTCTTCTGCTGAACAGCTAAATTACAGGGACGCAAACGAACCAACATCGAAAATAATAAATGGATTTCTGAATGAAAGTTTGGTAATTGCGTTATATATATATATATATATAT
>NC_068982.1:125758285-125759014 GCF_001194135.2 Octopus bimaculoides
GAGAGAGTGACGAAATAAAATTTATATAAATAAGGATAAGATCGATATATATATATGTCTCGAGTTGTAGCTGTAATCAAAGGGGCCTTGTCATATTCTTTGTGAGGCTGAATCTCCCCGAGGACTACGTTAATGTTATGCATGTCTGTGGAGTACTCAGCCATTTGTGAGTTAATTTTATCCTCGTGTGGTAATGAAAAGTGAAAATGACATCCAATATTTGTTGTGTCTATGTATCTATGTATGAGCTTTTCTTTGGATTTATGTATCTACTGTCTCTCTCACTTTCTGTCTTTCTCTTTCACTTCCTTTGTGTCCCTCTTCTCTCCCGCTTTTAATTTAACAATGCGTATATCTTTCTATGTATGTACTTCTCTTGCGACGTGATAATCATTTAAAAACACAAAACGAACGTCGTCACCACTCACAGTCTCTTTCACTCTCTCTCATTCTCTCTCTCATTCTCTCTCTCTCACTCTCTCTCTCTCTCACTCTCTCTTTCTCTCTTACTTCCTCTCTGTCCTATCTCTCGCTTTGTTACTTCTTTGAAGTAAGTGTGACACACACCAGGTATGTACAAAAAGAAAAAGTTAGCGTATTAATACTATTGATAATATGTTTTCGTATTTCGTATTTCATGTTTACGTTTTGTGAAGTCCTGTACCCATATATGCATATGTATATATATATACATATGTAAGTATGTACACACACACACACACACACACA
>NC_068982.1:125759608-125764072 GCF_001194135.2 Octopus bimaculoides
TTTGCCTTTCATCCTTTCTAGGGTCGATTAAATAAGTACCAGTTACGCATTGGGTCGATATAATCGACTTAATCCGTTTGTCTGTCCTTGTTTGTCCCCACTGTGTGTAGCCCCTTGTGAGCAGTAAAGAAATAAGAAACGTTAGCACGTTTCCGGTGTTTGTGTTGTTTATATTCGACTGTGTTGAATAAGGTGAGATTGTTAAAATTGAATTTCTTATATAATTGGAACTGTGAAAGCTGTTGCTTGCTCGTTAAAAGCATTGTTGTTGCTAATTCCCCCACAGGGGGGGGGGGATACTGTTTGATCTGTGTAAAAAAATCTTTTTGAGGCGATAAGCCTGTGAAAAAAAATGTTTTTATTGGAGGGCGGAGGTGGCCAATGTGTTTATCGCATCGGTCATCACTTACCGCCTAACCGTCGTGCCTTGCCCAGATTCGTGGTTGACCAAGCTGGAAAGACAGCTCTTTCACTTTTTGTGGAAGAGCTGGAAACCACTTGTGAGACGTTCTATCTACTGTCAAAAACCATTAAAGGGAGGACTAGGGATGCCTTGGCTGTTGATTTCCTGACGAATGAAGGTAACAATTGTTTTCTCATAGTACTTGCAATCGCGAAAGAGGCGGTATGGAAGACGAGAATGAAAGGAATAATGACAGAACGGAGTTTAGTTAAGGCTTTAGAGGAAGCCATGAGAACTGGCAATGCAACCCCGTTTGAAGGCGAAGAGACTGGAACTAAACCAGCACCTCGAAGCCAAGCACATGGGGTGCATTGTCAGGGCTAGACTTCGTGCAATGGGTTGCGAGGAGATCAAGACCGCTGGATGGACCCGAGTGGTGGAAGCCCAACGTGGAAATGATTCCACAGTACGATCTTTGGTGAACCATCAAGATGAGTTGGTAAATCTCTGGCCTCGATCTACAAAGAAAAGGAAAGTGAGGCTGAAGAGAAGATGCCTGTCGGAGAAAATGTTTAATGACAGATGGAAGTATGTGGTACGAATGTTGTACATGAATGTAATCACGTGAACATGACAAAGGTCTACCACTGGTATCAGCGGTGGATTGGGGCTCGTGGGGTCAGGAGCTTAACCATCACTCTATCTGTTGTGTCTCTTGTTCTGTTTATCATTCATATTTATATTTTGTATTGAATTTTTAATATCACCTTAATGTTATACCATTTGTTTGTATCTGACCCCCAAATCAGATTGTGTTGTCCCCTCTATGTTGGCCCCTAGTGGGCAATAAAAAATCAAGAAATGTTAGCATGCTGGGCGAAATGCTTAGTGGTATTTCGTCTGTCTTTACGTTCTGAGTTCAAATTCCGCCGAGGTCGACTTTGCCTTTCATCCTTTCAGGGTCGATAAATTAAGCACCAGTTGCGTAATGGGGTCGATCTGATCGACTGGCTCCCACCAACAAAAATTTCGGGCTTTGTGCCTAGAGTAGAAACGATTATTTGGTTTCTAATAATTCGCTGACCTTGAAGTTACCCACAAGAATATCTTGTGGTCATCATTGATTTAAAAGTTAATGATATGCATGTTTCCTCGTATCGGATGACATAATATGTAACCTGTTTAATTCAGTATATGAAGTCAACCGATTAGTAAAACTTTTGAAGGCGATGCGGATCTATTTCAAAACGGGGGCGCCAGTTTTCATTTATGTTTTATGTAGTGTTTTTGGTACCGAAAGACTTTCAAACTTCGTATACTTATCTATTTTGTGTTATAGAACAGAAAAAATTTTTGTATTCGAATTTATTTCATGTAAAAAATTGTCTTATTTCGATAATTTCTACTAATCACTGACGTCTATTCAGTTGAAAACAGTTAGCGCTGTAACGGTGTATATCGTATTAATCCCCTAACCCTAACCCTAACCCTAACTAGACTGTTAACCCTAACCCTAACCCTAACTCTAGAATCCGAACTCTAAAATTGTTACACACATAGATACGCACAGCGTAATTTATTATATAAACAATATATGCGCATAAATTACGTTTAAACCGGATGAAATATGTCACAGGGAATAACATTTTTATGACCACCCAGCAGTAACTCTATTCAGCTGAATAGACGTCAGTGATTGGTTGAAATTACAGAAATACGACAACTTTAACATGGAATAACTTGCGATGTACGTTTTTTGTTAAGAAGACTAAGAGTAAAAGATGTTTTATATGACACATTCTACCAGTGTCCCAAGTTTCAAAGTGTTTCGTTAGTGTTTCGTTAAGAAAATACTGGTGCCCCCGTTTTGAAATAGATCCGGCGATGCTTACAGAGATAACTGATTTAAACAATGAACGGCCAAGATTAGAGCATGTTATTATTTTCACCCTCCTCCAAAACCCACCTCAGTCTTTTGAATTTTGAATAAAATCCCTCCCATGATCCACAAGTAAATTTCTTTTTGGAGGCTCTGAGCAGCACCATTCCTAGTGTGAGTACTTCAGCTTTGTAGAGAGTAATGATTGGGTTCAGCAACCAATAAGGGCTGAAATATTAGTTAAACTTGACAGAATGTATGAGGAACATTTTTGAATGATTGTCACTGTTTATAATATCTAACGATTGTAGCGAATTTTAAAACTTGAATTATGTTGCTTATGAATGTGTTGGGGTGATTGGTAATGAACAATCCACACATGTAAATGGTGATTCATTTTTTCCAGGTATTGTAGGCGATATCTTTCACTCACTACTGCAAAATGAATGACCTGAAGGTGTTCTGGTGTTGTGGGTTTTGATTGTGATGGCGAGGTTGAAAGGACACACCTAGAATTATAAGTACCTCGTTATTGTTTATTACATTTTGTATACAGCCCATTGTTGTTATGATATTTAGAAATCTTTTGAACTTTAACGAAGTTCTTCAAAACAATCGTGTTAGTGACTAAACCACACTGCCCTCTTTAGATGAATATTACTTCTTAGATTTACAAAAATGCTTGCAGATTGTTTAATTTTGTAATTTGTTATTCTGTCACGTACACTGCTTTGATACTAAGTGGAACAAACAATCCATTTAGAATGTCAAAATATTGGACAGTCTTTGCGTTATTTATTTTAGATATTCTCAACAGCATCATTCAACATTCAGCAAATCCGTGCGAACTTGCTCAGAATCTATAAGGTTATGTCATGCTGTCAGAAAACCATGGTGACAGGTCATGTTTTTGAATCAAACAACACTATACAGAATTTGTTTTCTTGTCTCATAGGAAATCAATGGTTGTTATGAAGAAAAAATGCCACCCCATTGTTAACTGTTTATGAAACCTAGTTGGAAAACTTAACAAGCTCTTTGCATAACTGATGAGAGTTAGATAACAAAATGTCTAAACGCCTCGACAGACAGATAAATCGACACAATAGTTAAGTTGTCATGTAGCTAGCATTGTAAACAGTACGTTTTTAGGAAGACATGTAGGTATGTTACTTGCTCGGTAGATATGTTGCTAGGTAGGTAGGAATGTTGCTTGCTAGGTAGGATTTATGTGGAAGGAGATAAATTGTACTTTTATAAATCCTGCAAACCAGGAATGAATTATTTTAGGATTTGGAAAATTTGGCAGCTATTTCTAGCAGGTGAAACGAATGTGTTTGAAGTCATTTCTTTGACTTGTTGCTCAAACAATAATCAAATTCACTTCCCCTACGTTTGTAAATTAACTTCGAAAGACCAATTTTTAATGACTAGAAATTATCTCCCCACCTTTTTCCCCCGTGATTCGCAAGCTAAGTTTATGATTTTTTCTGAAACGAAGAGGAAATTTCACTTACCTTTTTTCTTGTTTCAGTTATTGGACTGCGGCCATGCTGGGGTACCACTTTGAATGGTTTTAGTCAAATCGACTCTGGTACATATTTAAAAAAACAACATCAAATAACACGACAATATTCTTAAATAGACACGGTTATAAGTTTTCATTAAATGTGTTCTTATATTCTGTAGTTATTACACGGTTACTTCTGGCAGATGGTCGTTTTGTTCGTCACACCGAACTAAACCTGATCATTAAGCGGGCTCTGGCTCTGGTTAATATTCCTTCAGTTCTGGATCTGGTGGGTTTATCCAGAAGGGATGGGAAGAGACCAGGTGGTCATAACGTATGTCATTGGGTAAGAGGTAGGTGCCTCATCTAGGATGTCACAGTCTGTGATTCTTATGCCCCCCCCCCACCAACATCCTGGATGCCGCGGCAAATAGAAGGGTCTCTACTTCTGTTGCCGAACGAAACAAAATCCTTAAATTTCGGGACTTGACAGTGAACCCCTTCTTCCAGCCTGTTGTGTTTGAGACGTTTGGAGGGGATGGGCCGCTAACAGGGAAGATTTTGTCATCGTTGGCGGCTCGCCTAACCATGGTGGTAATAGGTGATGTCCGTGAGGGTGCTTGGCTATTACAATGTCTTAGCCTCGCCATCGCCCGTGGTAATGCCACGAAT
>NC_068982.1:125768880-125771900 GCF_001194135.2 Octopus bimaculoides
ATATATATAAAACATAAAATCAATTTTCATTGCACGTCCTTATTTCGCCCCCCAGTACTCGGTAAATTAGGTACCAGTAATATGCCTTATTCGACTCAATCAACTGAGAGCATAAAACACTGGAACTCCGTCGGTTAAGACGGCAGAGGTTCCTACTGATTTATCAACGGAGTAGCCTACCCGTGAAATTAACGTGCAAGTGGCTGAGTCAACCACAGACACATGCACTCTTAACATAGCTCTCAGGTAGATTCAGTGTGATATGGATGATCCTTTGAATTATATGTACAGATCATTTTAGATAGTTGAGTAGACTGGAGAAACGCGAAATAAAGTGCTCGCTCAAGGACACAACGCACCGCCAGAAATTGAACTCACGACCTTACGAACGTGAGCCAAATACTCCTAAGCACCAACCCACGCGTCTTCACACCGAGAACATATCATTAAATCAAGGCGATCACGAAGCGAAGTCATTCTGTGCAGTCACATCAGAGCATCTCTGGGAAGGTGTAAATGATAATTCAAAAAGTGGATTAATACTATCAAAGAATAAATCGATACTATCAAGTCGGATCTTGAATTGATATCTAGTCCTCGTATATACAGTGTTTGCCGTTGGAATCGCAGCAAGTTGATCCTCTACACATCAGACGTCGATGACCATCAAACGAGGTCGACTTCTGTTCCTGTTGTATATACACTGGCTGGAGTTCCGGATGAACACTGATACGTGATAAAAGGGCAAAAATCACGATGGAAAAGAACATTAAGAAAATTGAGAAAATGAAATATGGGTTGTATGTTCAAACTTGCTAGTGTTATTTCGTTGTAATTATTAAGTGAGATTTGTCCCTTGTTTGTTTCACACCACAGAAATCAGAATTGAGCCCAAGGCTTATTTTAGCTTTTTGATGCATAAAAGGATTAACTCTACTAATCATACTGCGAAGTGAAAACACTCCACGTGTATCCTCCTACTCTGTTTAGTCCATTCTCTATGCAGAACAGGAGGATACACGTGGGATAGAAGAATCGTTGAAGAGGTCATAGATGTATGACGAAAGATGTCCAGACAATGGACATAGGAAGTGAAAATAGTTCTGTTTAGTCCATTCTCTGAGCAGAACAGGAGGATACACGTGGGAAAGTAGAATCGTTGAAGAGGTCATAGATGTTTGACGAAAGATGTCCACACAGTTGACATAAGAAGTGAAAATTTGACGCCGGGCAAAATGCTTTCCGGCAATTCATCCATCTTTAAGTTCTGAGTTCAAATTCCGCCAAGGTTGACTTTGCCCTTCATCCTTTTATGGTCGATATAATATGTACCAGTTGAGCACTGGCAGCGATCTAATTGACTTGTTCCCCTTCCACTTAATTGCTGCCCTTGTGCCAAAATTTGAAACCGATATTCCTTGGGTAACAAACATTTAACAGAAATCTAGTAAATATGTAATCTAAAACTCCATTAAAGTTTCTAATATTTCTAGTTAGCAAAGCGGTGACCTGGCAGAAGCATTAGCACGCTGGGCGAAATGCTTAGCGGTATTTCGTCTGTCTTTGTGTTCTGAGCTCAAATTCCGCCGAGGTCGACTTTGCCTTTCATCCTTTCGGGGTCGATAAGTTAAGTACCAGTTACGCACTGGGGTCGCTGTAATCGACTTAATCCCTTTGTCTGTCCTTGTTTGTCCCCTCTATGTTTAGCCCCTTGTGGGCAATAAAGAAATAAGAAACGTTATCACACCGGGCGAAATGCTTAGCGGTATTTCGTCTGTCTTTATGTTCTGAGTTCAAATTCTGCCGAGATCGACTTTACCTTTCATTCTTTCGTGGTCGATAAATTTAGTATCAGTTGCGCACTGGATGGATCTAATCGACCGGCCCTCTCCCTGCAAATTTCAGGCCTTGTGCCTAGAGTAGAAAAGAATATTTCTAGTTAGCAATACCTTACATTTCACGTTTTACAATTTATCTTTGTGACTAACTACGTTTACTTGATAGAGCCACGAAAGCCACGTAATTTAAATAAATTGTCATTTCCTGTGACATGCAACATAAAACATCATATAAGATACGTGAAAATGCCTTTATTTTATTTATCTTTTTATTGTCAAGAGGATTAGATGAAGCAACACAATGTAGCTAGATTTTAATGAACGAAAATATTGCAAGTGAGAGGGGAAATAACCGTTAATAGAAATTACATTTTGAAAGTAAATAAATCAACTGGATTGGTATAAGGGAAGTAACTCTAAATTTTTTTCTAATCAACTTGAAGGAACTTATCTTAGAATAAATATGGAAAATATTCATATTACCGATGGAAGCACTATTGATGCCGAATGGCAGTTTTTATATCCTACTTAATGTGTAATTTAGTATCACACACTTTTCTCATTCTCTGACTTGTATTCATATATGGAAATTACCAAAAACCAGTTGAGAATTAAATTAATTGCTAAGTCTACTTGAATTGCAGAACATCCTAGCAACAATAAGCGCATTCCGGTTATATTAAAAAAAAAATAACGTTTATGCAAAGTAAATAAATAAATAAATAAAAGCTTTCTCCTAGAGCATGGGATGAAACAGTGCACAGAATAGAATTTTTTTTTATAAAAGCCGTTTTTAACTACAGCTCATGTCATAGTTCAGTCCCACTGCGTGACACCTTGGGCAAGTGTCTTCTACTATAACTTCGGAGAGGATTTGGTAGATGGAAACTGAAGGAAGCCCGTTATACGAGAGGTACAAGATCCGGGCTACATATGTTTCATTGCGGGCGGAACTTCAGAAGTGGTAAAAATCCTTACGACAATGTAACCTTTAATTTAATCAAGATAGCCTTGGTCTGAAGAGTAGCCGGCGGTATACACCTCGCTTTGATTTTTACCACTTTTGAGGTTCCGCCCGCTATGAAACATATGTAGTCCGAATCTTACCTACTCCATTCCGTAATTCTTGTATTCTTATTCGCACATCCAGCAACCCTGGTCGCCTACCGTGGAATATAAAAA
>NC_068982.1:125773149-125774214 GCF_001194135.2 Octopus bimaculoides
TATATATATATATATATATATAGAGAGAGAGAGAGAGAGAGAGAGAGAGAGTCTACATTTAAACACATAAGAGGTATCCCTCATAGGATCCCCTCACGCTAGAAAGAACAGCTAAGTTCCAAACCACTATTAGGGATAAAATTTCGAAAGGAATGAAAAATAAAAACATTTACCATTTTGCTTTCGAAATTTTATCCCAAATAGTGGTTTGGAACTTAGCTGTTCTTTCTAGCGCGAGGGAATCCTATGAGGGATACCTCTTATGTGTTTAAATGTACACTGTATTTATATGAATAATATATAGTGTATGGACTAAATATTTACACGCTAGGCCACTGGTAGTAGATATTTCTAATATTCTATTACCCTTCGATATTATTAACTATCTATCTATCTATCTATCTATCTATCTATCTATCTATCTATCTATCTATCTATCTATATACGTATATATGTGTGTGTGTGTATATGTGTGCGTGACGCTGTTTGTCTCTGAACACCGCTTAACGACCGTTGTGGGTGTGTATACATCCATGTAATTTAGAGGTTCGACAAAACACAGAGATAGAATATATGTATCAGGTTTTTAAAAAAATAGTTCTGGTGTAGATTCGACTAAAATTCCTGAGAGAGTACCCCCAACGTGGCTCGCAGTCAAATGGGTGAAACAAGTAAAAGATAAAAGACAAAAGATTTAGCGATTGTAGGCAGTGAATTTGTTGTGTCTGTAGAACACTGAACAAACCGCTTTGCAGAATTTATGCAAGCTTCTTTCGTTCTGAGTTCAACTCCCACCGTGCCCCACCTCCCTATTTTTTTTTTTTTTTCGCAGTAAGCAAAATGAGTCACCCAGTTTAAAACCTTTGTCTGTTCCCTTAGGAACAGGCATTCAGATCAGGTCTCTCGTTTGAGGGTATATTCCTCTCTCCTTCCTTTTTTCCAGTCTCAGAGACCTTGAAAAGAATTATAGGCACAGCTCTACGTTCCTACATAATCAAATAATAAAAAACAACATAGAAGGAACCACGAAACAAATGTTACGATATCGGATATCATAGTGGAAAT
>NC_068982.1:125775441-125777818 GCF_001194135.2 Octopus bimaculoides
GTTAGGGTTAGGGTTAGGGTTAGGGTTAGGGTTAGGGGATTAATACGATATACACCGTTACAGCGCTAACTGTTTTCAACTGAATAGACGTTAGTGATTAGTAGAAATTATTGAAATAAGACAATTTTTTACATGAAATAAATTCGAATACAAAAATTTTTTTCTGTTCTATAACACAAAATAGATAAGTATACGAAGTTTGAAAGTCTTTCGGTACCAAAAACACTACATAAAACATAAATGAAAACTGGTGCCCCCGTTTTGAAATAGATCCTTCTTTTCTACTCTAGGCACAAGGCCCGAAATTTTTCGGGAGGGTGCCCAGTGGATTAGATCGACCCCAGTCCGCAACTGGTACTTAATTTATCGAAAGGATGAAAGGCAAAGTCGACCTCAGCTGAATTTGACCTCAGAACATAAAGACAGACGACATACTGCTAAGCATTTCGCCCGGCGTGCTTACGTTTCTGCCATCTCGCCGTCTTAAATCTATTGGACATTATCGTAATACTAACTACATTTTCTTGTGTATTTCAGGCCGTTTCCAGTTATTGTTTATTGCATATTAATGTCATTTCTAATTTTCTTCTGACTCGGAATTGCGGTTGGGATAAGATTTAATTAAAAACATTGCATTTTATTTTTGGTACTTCGTGTTTTTTTTTTTTGACTTCATTTCCTCTCTTCCATGCTTACTTTGAAAAGTGTAAAATGGTTGGAAGTTAAGAGAAAACCATGAAATCTTACTTTTTCCACTCATTGGCCATACTGGAACACCGTCTTCAAAGATTCTAGTCTAACTAATCGACCCCATTACTTATGTATTTGTTTTTTTAAAGTCGAGTACTTAATCTATGGGTCTTATTGCTGAATCGCTAAGTTACGGAGCCGTAAACAAAACAATACCGGTTGTCAAACTGTGGGTATATGTGACACACAAACACATATATCATGCTCTTCCACACAGTTTCCATGAATCAAATTCCCTCACAAGACACTCTAGTAGAAGTACTGTGCAGTGTTTGCAAAGCGAGTTTCTTAACCACACATTATATCATAAATTATTACGTAGGTGCAGGAAGGTGGCGAGCTGGCAGAATCATTAGCACGCGGGGCGAAATGCTTAGCGATATTTCGTCTGTCTTTACTTTCTGAGTTCAAATTCCGCCGTGGTCGACTTTGCCTTTCACCCTTTCGGGGGTCGGTAAATTAATCGAGTAGTCCCCTCCTCACGTATTTATTTGAAACATTTGATTCTTCAGACAGTGTAAAAGCCCACATAAGTACTGTGGTCTTAGGATACAGCATCTCTGAAAGCTGTAGCCCTTGTTATACGCTGGTCACCTCTTAGATAACACCTAATAGATAACAACGCTGAAGATTTGTTATCTTTCACCTTTTACTTTATGCGAGGAGAGGCAAACAATCTTAAATACAGAGCGAAATTACAGACATCACCTATTTAAAATTTCATAATCCTACTATTTGACAATGTAAGCAAGAATTCAACAAATTCTAATACATTGTCTTCTATTCAGTTTTCATATCGCAAAAAAAGAAACTCTTTTGGCTCGACTTCGATCCAGTCTCAGGGCACGAAGTATAAATGATACCTCACCGAGCACTTAAAAAGAAACATATTAGTAACATCAATGTAAACTTGGCCGTATAGTTAAAAACTATAACTACGTGTTTCTGGGTTCGGTCTCGCTATGTAAATCCTTGGTACTATAGCCTCAAGCTGATTAATACTTTGAGTGAATATGGCAGGCGGAAGCAGGATGGAAGCCCATTGTATACGTACGTACATACATACATACATACATACATACATACATAAACACACACACAAACATACATACATACATACATACATACATACATACATACATACATAATACATTCATACATACATACATACATACACACCCTGTTGATGTTGTTGAAATTCCAATGAAGGATTTCGGTTAGAAACTGGCTCTTTCTCTATTTACAAGAAATCTTGAAATAAAACTGAATAATGACATACATACATACATACATACATTCACACGTACAAACGTTACAATTGACACGTAATGATGCCACAAAGTTTTTTCGTCTTTATGTGCTTCTTTCTCCAGTTGATGTTTTCATCTCTTTCTCTTGTATAACATGCTTTAACTCCCACTCTTCAACTTTCAGTTCTTAGAAGCCTTTATTTCTCTTTTACGTTCCGTCTCTCTATACATATGATATATAAACAGATATCATACATATAAACACACATAGAGGCACATGCATACATACATACATACATACATACATACATACATACGTGTGTGTGTGTGTATGTATATATATATATATATATATATATATATATATATATATATAT
>NC_068982.1:125778287-125784978 GCF_001194135.2 Octopus bimaculoides
TATGAATATAGCAATAAGAAAATGGAAGGGAATATGAGGTACTCATCAACTTGCAGACACTGTATTCCGTTGATTAATCTGTTTATTTTATAAACAAAATGACAAAAAAGACAATATACAGACACTTATGACGTACCATGTCATATCAACAATTAAGATTTCAAATTTAATGGACATCTAGCAATTGGAGATGGGACAAAATCTTACAGCTGTTTCGGCCTAGTGTTCGCATGCCCCATTCTATCTATATAACTCCAGTATGCTGGAGTAATTAGTAGATGGAAATGATGTAATGGGGGTACATGCATGATTCACTAGGCCTAAATATAAAAATATATATATGAATATATAACAAATAAATTAATTAATGAAGAATTTGATGATAAGGTGTAAATTTTCATGTTGGATTTTACTCTAATTTGCACTAACATTAAACTTAAAGTACGACGGAATTCAAAGAGCTTTCTCAGTATTTAAAGCACATCGATTCAGGTTAGATAGCTGCTTAGCGAAGATGATAAATGTATGTTTATCCATCCGCCTATCTATCTATCTATCTATCTATCTATCTATCTATCTATCTATCTATCTATCTATCTACCTGTCTGTCTGTTTTTCTGTCTGTCTGTTTGTTTTTCTGTCTGTCTGTCTGTCTGTTTTTCTGTCTGTCTGTCTGCCTGACTGTCTGCTTTCTCCCCCACCCTCGTTGTCTCTCTCTCTCTCTCTCTCTCTCTCTCTCTCTCTCACTGTATATATATATATATATATATATAAGGTAAGGAAATGAAATTTATGGACAGCTGTACCCTTGTTCAAAAGAGAATAGCAAGTTATAAATTTGGAAAATAAAAATGATTATAGCGATGGCTGCAATCTGTTGAAATCCTGGTTTGATAAGGTAAGAAATACGCGTTCTGTAAATGCATAATACGACAGAATGATCCGAAAAAAAAATTGTATAGAACCTGTATGTAGAGAAATGAGCAATTAAAATGCGAAACGCAACACGTCCATGTTCAATTCAAGGGTAACAACTTCGCTAAAATTATCAAGAAAACAGGACTCCAGATTGTTAATGGAAATAATTTTCTTCAGTTACCTCCCTTCCATTAACTTTCACTATTCTCTTGTCCTATATAGTAAAACTATGTATTTATACAGTAAAATGGGGTACATTTATGCCTTACTTCATCTGTCTTGGTGGCGAAATATTTTTCCGACGAGAGTTCCGGACTCCAGTTGTGAACTCATTTGCATACAGCCGATCAGATCTCAACTATCGAACTGATTTATGAGCGCATAACAAATGATGGACGATAAGAGACGGTCACTTGGGTAAGGATTGACCATGTTCCTTTTCTCTTTTAAGAATGCTTGTTGTTTTTGTTTTTGTTTCAACCATGGCTGCCTCTGCGTAGTTATTTGTGTTGTTGTTTACTTTCTAAAACAGTAAGGGGAGGGGGTTGCTAGCACATCACCCTCTACCCACATTTTCCCCATCCACATCTTTACCATATGGGATCCTAACAAAATCCGATAATAGGTATAGATGCAAATCTATCTAATTACTTGTCTCCTAAAATCAGGTACAACTTGGCGATCGATCGACTTACAACACCGTTCTTCGTCCTGAGTTTACTTGGTAAAGTGTGTTTGTTAACTTGACAACAAGGTCAAGGTGAGCTCTGATTGGCTGTATGGAAATGAGTTCATTATTGGGGTCCGGAACTCTCGTGGGAAAAATATATATGAAGGGCTTAATCGAAGAAATTGATCCCAATACTCATGTTTTTTTTCTTTCTTATCCTGGTACTTATTCTAAATATCCTCTTTTGCCGAACCGCTAAGTTACGGAGACATAGACTAACCAACACCGGTTGCCAGACGGTAGCGGGGAACAAACACACACACACGCGCGCGCACAGACGCGCATATATGTATATATACGCATATGCACATATATACATACACGACGGGATTCTTTCAGTTTCTGTCTATCAAATCCAATTATAAGGTTTTGGTCGGCCCGAGACCATAGTAGGGGACGTTTGTTACGCAGTGAGGATGAGCCCATGAAATTATATATATATATATATATATATATGAGAGGAAAAGGACAGTAAACACCAAGGCAGGACGAGTATCTCAAATCATTTAGAATATTTAATTAGAGTTAAGTGAATTTGAGGTAATAAAATAATTAATTATTGGATGTCTTACACCTGTTTCTGGGATATTTCGAATGATAGGTTAGCATCTCAATACACTGGGTATTTAGTCATCAGAGACAAGTCTTGTTTCTTTTAGTTTATCCTGTGACTCCTGTTCCTTCTGCCAGCCAGCACAGTTGTGAATTATGCATTAGAATCTGCAAATCTTTGGCCAGGTTCAAGAGTCATACAAGACTCATTTCAATGACTCATTTCAGTGATTCTTTCTAGCAATGGCTTTGTTGGTAAACGAGAAAGTAGCTACTATGTATGTATGTATGTATGTATGTATGTATGTATGTATGCATGTATGTATGTATGTATGTATGTACGTACGTATGTATGGTTGTATGTATGTATGTATGTACGTACGTACCCACAAATATCATACAAAGTAAAAAGGAAGAAAAGAAAGAAGAAAGGAAGAAAGAAATGAATAAGAAAGAAAGAAGAGGAAGAGAAATAAATCAATGAATAAGGCCATAGCATTACTTCACAGTGTGAAACTACAAATAGACTTACCTATAGGTTGGGATACTCTGGAATTTCTCAAAGGCTTTCTTTTGAATATTCAATTTGTACACTGTTGATTTTGTATTGTAAGTGTTGATTTTTTTGAAGTTTTGCGGCCCAAAATTGTAACTGTTTGCCACAACCAAATAATGATCATCGTTGATAGTGAAATACTCCCAGTCCACAGCACCCATTGTCTGAAAATGAAAAGCAATAAAAGCGATATTCAATGTGTATGTAGCTATTATCTTCTGTTGTTGTTTTTTTAAACTTGTTTCAGTCATTAAACTGCAGCCATGCTTGGGAAGCGCCTTGAAGGGTTTTAGTGGAACGTATCGACCCCAGAACTTGTTTTAAAGCCTGATATTTGTTCTATCGAGCTCTTGCCGAATAGCTAAGTTACAGGGACGTAAAAACACCAACACCGGTTGTCAAGCGGTAGTGGAGGACAAACACATACACAATGACACACACATATTCACACATATTTACATACACGCACACACACACACACACACATATAAATATATATAAAGTGCCGCACAGTGGGACTGAACCCAGACCCATGCTGGAAGGCAAACTTCTTACCACACAGCTACTCCTGCGGTTAATTCATAAAATGGGTCCTTAGTTGAAATTTTGATTTAGCGATTTAGTCGGTTATTTTTTGACCAAGTGCATATCCACTAATCTTCTAGGAAATGCATAAACGTCCAAACTTTCCCATGTTTCTCTTCTATTAAAGATTTCGTTAATGTGTCACATTTAGTAACAATTTCTGCAATTTCGAAGCGGTGACATGTTTTTACGTGCTACTATTAGTTTCATGTGCCGAGAGCATGCTAGACAGTGTTTTCAACACGCTTGCAGTGCCTGATGATTGTGCTAGGAGACCAGACGTGTTAAAAATACTGTCTGGCATGCTCTCAGCACATGAAACTAATAGTAGCACATAAAAACATATACTGTATTTATTAGATAGCATACACACACACACACACACACACACACGCACACACACACACACACACACACACACACACACACACACACACAAGTAATGCTGCATCTAACTTATAAATATGTAATATCCAATGTTAAACAAAAGACAGACATACACATGAGACTACACTCATTAACACCCACACACACACGTATATGCACACACAGGTACGCATGATCACACACATAATTTATCTTCTGTTTTTCCTTCTCTTTCTCGTACAAAGAAAAAATTATTCAACTTATAACATGAATGTTCATGCGGTAGGAGCGAAAATTTAAAAGAAAATATTTGAAGCAATTTATACAACTGCAGAGATAAGGAAGTAATATTTAAATAGAAGTTAGTTGTTAGTTGAAGACATAGATTTAGTTCTACAGGGTGATTCAAAAGTCTCCATACATAGGAAAAAATTTATTCTTTTATTAGAAACAGTTTATAAGACCCCCTAGATCCCCTGATCTGACCACTCTTGATTTCTATCTTTGGGGGCATTTGAAAGGTATGGTGTATCGCGGAAAGATAAAAAAACATAGATGATTTGAAGGAACGGATCACGAACTCCTTTGCACACGTATCACCAGATGTGCTATTACGAGTTCACAATGAGTGCGGTAAACGTATTGCAACGTGTATTCAAAATAATGGTAACAATATAGAGCTTGTTAAATAAAAAAAAAAACCTGTTCTTATAAACTGTTTCTTATAAAAAGATAAACTGTTCCTATGTAAGGCGACTTTGAATCACCCTGTAATTATAACTAGAAATGACTGGAGCAGACGATAAATATCATTACCTCCATACTGTTGAATTTGACAAACTTGTCATTGTGCCAAATGTATACTACTGAATGCAACAAGGTACTGCGCCCATCAAAAGCATGAGATATAATCAAGAACTGATAATCTTGGACACTGAAAGCTGTTATGTCACGAGCGCCTATTGTTTTCAAGAGCTGATATTTCTCGAATTTTCTCAGTTTCCGGTTCCAGCGGTAAATGACAGATGTCGTGTGTAGACTGTTTCCTGTAAGACATCATGGATACATATAATGATGGTTAATGAGTGCAATAAAATCCCTCATACCTGATTAGTATTGGTTAATTATAAAGATATGATTTAGAAGTTTAAACTGAATGGAAACGATTGTTATCTACAATAGGAATATGGAATGACATGACATACATTTGATATATGATCTATCTATCTATCTATCTATCTATCTATCTATCTATCTATATCTCTCCATCTCTCTCTCTTTACACTTACACACACATATATGTAGATATATTTGTACGTATATATGCATATGTATGTATGCATTTATGTGTGTATGTATGTATGTACACACACACACACGTATATATGTGTGTGCATATATACATTCGTATTTACATATAATACACACATACGTATATATGTATGTATGTATGTATGTATGTATGTATGTATGTATGTATGTATGTATGCATGCATGCATGCATGCGTGAATGTTTCTCTTCGGAAGAAGGAACTGATTTCTCACAAACATAGAAAGCTTCATCATTGGAATGTAGATAACGAAAACAATGTCAAATTTTCAACTCGAGAAAAGCCTCGGGTTGAATACAGATTGTATTTATAATGTACAAATCAATTGGTTGATTTCTTTTTTCGAAAATTCAAGCTTATCCAGACTGACAGTTTTGGTATTTACTTACAAAACTTAATGCTCCAATTATCATTGATATAAATGTAAATTTGTAATCCGGGTATAGATGTTGGAGGCTTCAAAGTTGTTGTCCATCATAGTTATCTTCTTTCTCTTTGATTTTCATGTATGTTATCAATCAGTTTCATTTCTGTATTTCTTATCAATAGAGAAAGAGCCGGACTCTAACATAGATTCATGGCTCCTTCATTGGAAATTTTATCAATATCATCTAGGTATTTGTGCATATGTGTGTGTGTGTGCAGTATTTGGTGTTAGTGTATGCGCAGATTTGTATGTTTGTTTTATGAATGCGTTTTTATGTATATATTTTCATGTCTAGGCGCATGCATATGTATTTATGTGCTAAACTTTTGGAAAGTTTTACGTATCTTTACAGTTCCATTAATGACTTGAATCTGTAGTCTTCTAATCAGCTTTTTTTTTCAGGTTTTGAGAACCCTAATTTTTCCAGGTTTTTGATGAGGCAGTTCGTTGCATGTATGTATGTATGTATGTATGTATGTATGTATGTATGTGTGTGTGTGTGTGTGTGTGTGTGTGTGTGTGTGTGTGTGTGTGTGTGTGTGTGTGTGTGTGTGTGTGTGTGTGTGTGTGTGTGTGTGCAATACGGTGTGTGTATGTGAGCCTATGCATTAGCAACGCGACTATGATCGAGTCTGATCTATTTTATTAAGGATTCTTCCTACTTCCTTGACTCTTTATGATTGGTTAGGAGTAACAACGTTCATTAATATTTCATGACCTCGATCAAATTTGCTGAATGAGATGATAGTAATAGTAGTATGATGGTCGCACGCTTTGCAGTATTTCGCAAGCGATCATGAGAATACTGTTATAACTTACGATAAAAGTGACCGGAGTTTAAATTATTCAAAGGTTGGCTTCAGGTAGATTCCATATTTATTTCATAAGTGTTATATCAGTGTACTGGTTTTCAGTTTGTATTTTGCTAGTTGTCATAGTCAGTTTTCTCTTTATTTCATGCAGTATGAATTCTTATTCCATGTAATATTATATTCTCTTTATAGCATATACAAAGTATTGTAATAACTCCTTGCCATAAATGCACGAAGAAGCAGTGAAAAAGTGTCCTACTGCTGCGTTCGATGTAATATTTATGTATGTATATATAGTATATATATATATACATACATATCTATATATATGTGCATATATATGTACGCACACACACACACACACACACACACACACACACACACACACACACACACACACACACACACACACAC
>NC_068982.1:125785722-125789741 GCF_001194135.2 Octopus bimaculoides
ATATATATATATATATATATATATATATACGACAGGCTTCTTTCAGTTTCCGTCTACCAAATCCACTCACAAAGCTTTGGTTGGCCCGAGGCTATAGTAGAAGTCACTTGCCCAAGGTGCCACGCAGTGGGACTGAATCCAGAACCATGTGGTTGGTAAGCTAGCTACTGACCACATAGCCACTCCAAACGCCTAGATAATTATTTCTTCTGAACTTTATTGGTTTTTCTTTCAACATGTATGTTAATTATAACACAATTACAATATTATCGCTGTTAGTTTCACAACCAATTGTCTATGTATTCACTTTGACTGTGGCTTGTCAGAATTCTTGAAGATCAACGTATATGTATTTCAAAATGAATAATCTAAACGTTTGAAGCTAATAGCCAGTGATTTATTTTGTAATTGACCGATTTACAATAAAGCAATATCATGTTTAAAGTTTGGCACTAGTTTCGTGGATAAAATAATGAAGTAAGTGTATGTATATATGCGTGTGTATATGTATGTCTATACACACACATACACACAAACATACACACACACACACACACTCACACACACACACACACACACACACACACACACACACACACACACACACACACACACACACACACACACACACACACACACACACACACACACACATGTATGTGCATGAATGTAAAAGCGTATGTAAATGTGCCCGCATTCTTATTCGTTAATTTATTCCAATAGAGAAAAAGTCCGTCTCCAGGAAACGTTTGGCTTTTTTATTGAAATTTAGACGGTGATAATGTATGCAAAACGTTAGAAAGAGAAAAGCTCACATGAATATAAACTCTCCGGCTTATTCATTTAATATCAGAAGCTGTCAAAGTGGGGTGGTGGTGGTGGTGGTGGGGGACTTTATTTTATTTCAGCCTTACCTTTGACCTTTTGCACAATAATTTCTTGCAGTTATTGTACAAATGTCTATGTTGTAATCAAATGTATCAATAATTATAGATTGAAACTGGATCATCTAAAAGTAAGAAGAATTGGAAGAAGATGCAACTGTGGATTGAGTTTCCTCTTTCCACTGACCTTTATCCAGACATTTACACAAAGAATAAATGACATTTTTTATGTCTTAATGGGCAGAGACGAGGCAGTGCTCATGACCATTCTCATGGTTTCCAAGACTGGCGAGAGGAAGAGGAAGGAGAAATTATACTCAAACAGAAAATCTGGATGGATTAACACCCTGGAATGGAGCGGATTCAGCTAAAGGTATCACATAATTTCGTGGTGATATTGTCAAACTGGGAAAGAGGTTCAGTTTTACATTTTATCTCAGAGTTTAACAAATTTTCTATCGCTTTGTACAGCATTTCCCCATCAAGTTTGACATTATCACTCACGTTCTCATCGACGTCAATCGGAAATTCGTCATTGTCAGACTTAATTCGTCATTGTCAGACTTACTTGTCGCAGATATGTAAAAAGAATGTAAACATAAAAAAGTTTTGTAAAGGAATACAAGTTTTGTATGGTGATAAGAATTGTGGCATTTCTATTGTTGTTGGCACTGCGTCGCTTACGACGTCGAGGGTTCCAGTTGATCCGATCAACGGAACAGCCTGCTCGTGAAATTAACGTGCAAGTGGCTGAGCACTCCACAGACACGTGTACCCTTAACGTAGTTCTCGGGGATATTCAGCGTGACACAGTGTGACAAGGCTGATCCTTTGAATTACAGGCACAACAGAAACAGGAAGTAAGAGTGAGAGAAAGTCGTGGTGGAAGAGTACAGCAGGGTTCGCCACCATCCCCTGCCGGAGCCTCGTGGAGCTTTAGGTGTTTTCGCTCAATAAACACTCACAACGCCCGGTCTGGGCATCGAAACCGCGATCCTATGACCGTGAGTCCGCTGCCCTAACCACTGGGCCATTGCGCCTCCACTGTGGCGTTTCTGTAAATATCTTTTATCTTTTATTGTTTCAGTCATAAGACTGTGGCCATGCTGGGGCATCGCCTTCAAGAGTTTTTTAGTCGAACGAATCAATCCCACTTCTTTTTTAAGCCTAGTACTTATACTATCGATGTAGCTGCTAAGTTATGGAAACGTAAACACACCAATACCGGTCGACACGCGATGGTGAGAGACAAAACTGACACAGACACACACACATATAATATATATACGACGAGCCTCTTTTAGTTTCTTCCACCAAATCCACTCACAAGCCTTTGGTCGGCCCGCGGTTATAGCAGAAAACATATGCCCTAGGTGTCACGCAGTGGGACTGAACCACTTGGTTGGGAGGTAAACTTCTCACACAGCCACGTCTGTGCCTCTATACATTATTACGTTTAGTACATTAGGTGAAAAGCTACATACTATACTATATAGAAAGCACGACATCCCTCTTCTGTACTCTCTTAACATATTCCAAAAAAATCCGGTCCAGTCATCTTCGATAATCCAGTAATTCAGCTCGTTATCGGCTAATTTACAGACACGCACACGCGCACACATGCGCACACACGCGCGCGTGCGCATGTATGTATGTATGTATGTATGTATGTATGTGTGGAGTCGCAATGGCCCAGTGGTTAGGGCAGCGGACTCACGGTCATAGGATCGCGGTTTCGATTCCCAAACCGGGCGTTGTGAGTGTTTATTGAGCGAAAACACCTTAAGCTCCACGAGGCTCCGGCAGGGGATGGTGGCGAACCCTGCTGTACTCTTTCACCACAACTTTCTCTCACTCTCTCTTCCTGTTTCTGTTGTGCCTGTAATTCAAAGGGTCAGCCTTGTCACACTGTGTCATGCTGAATATTCCCGAGAACTACGTTAAGGGTACACGTGTCTGTGGAGTGCTCAGCCACTTGCACGTTAATTTCACGAGCAGGCTGTTCCATTGATTGGATCAACTGGAACCCTCGACGTCGTAAGCGACGGAGTGCCAACAAACAAACAAAAAAAAAGATGTATGTATGTATGTATGTATGCATGTATGTATGTATGCATGTATGTATGTATGTATGTATGTATGTAAGTTCTCTTCTATTTTCAATTATGTAAATTCTTCCTCTGAAGAAGAAGCCGGTTTCTAAGCTCCATTGTTGGATTGTAGATAATAAAACAATGTAACATTTCAAACTTTAGAAAAGTTTTGCATAATTTTACTCTTCCACTTACAGATTATATTTGTAACGTACGAGTTAGTTGTTTGATTTCGTTTTCTGAAAACCCTAGCTCATCCAGATTGTCACTTAGGCATTTACTCAGAAAGCCAAGTACACCAATTATTATTGGTATAAATGTGAATTTATAATCTGTGTATAAAAGCTGGAGGTTTCGAAGTAGTTGTACATTGCTATCCTCTTTCTCTTTGATTTTTAGAGAGATATTCACGTCAGCAGGACAGCTGACCTCTATGATGGTACATACTTTTTCTTGTCTGTCCCAAACAACATCTGGCCTGCTTTGCTTATACTTGATAGGCTTCTTTTTATTCACGTCTACCAAATCCACTCAGAAGGCTTTGGTTGGCCAGAAGCTATAGCAGAAAACACCTGTCCAAGGTGCCATGCAATGGGACTGAACAAGCTTCTTGCCACACAGATGCGCATCATTAAATAGGGAGGGAAGGCAATGCTCATGACACATTACAGGGCTTCTGAGACTGGTAGGAGGTGGGGAGGAAGATATATGGAGCATTCGCAACAGAGTGGACTCCGCTAAAAGCACCGAAGGTAACAGATGGTGGTGTTAAAAACATGCGATAAGTAACGTCTACCACCCATGTAGACCGTGGCAGAATCTGGATTCAGAATACAAAGTTACGCACTGGAGTCGATGCAATCAACTTAATCCCTTTGTCTGTCCTTGTTTGTCCCTTCTATGTTTAGCCCCCAGTAGGCAATAAAGACATATATATATATAAAATTTATTAATGAGGGTAGAAATTGATATTAATCAATTAAAACCAGTGGTCTAGCATATTAAACATCGTAATATATATATATATATATATATATATATA
>NC_068982.1:125792141-125799177 GCF_001194135.2 Octopus bimaculoides
TATATATATATATATATATTATAATCAAAGAAACAACAAAGCATGAGGTGAAAAGCAGCTGGCAACTCTCACCTGATTGTCCATCTTAAAGCTCTTGAAAGAATGCGCAGCATCTGTCGGTAGTTTCTGGTAGAGTATCAGCTTATCGTTTGACCATTTATACACCGCCGAAGAGCCACTATGATCTGCAACTAATTTGGGTTTCTGGCTTCTATTATGCTTGTTCTGTTTGTGGTTGTTCTGTGAATTACTAGCAAAAGCAGCAAACAGTCCTTCCCCAGGAATTGTAAACACCTCAACATCAACAGCTCCACCGTCGACCTTTATGTCTTGGTACCATTCGAAGTAATCCAACCGACAATTGCCTAAAGTGTAAAAGAAACAAATTTTAAAGCTGTCAAGAATATAACATGACCCACATCCATTGTGCAATAAAGCGTTGATATTTACAACTATGCTATTTTAAAACAATTTTTCTTTTTAAACTTAATGGGCTCGTCTGATGTTTAGAAATCGAACAGAAGGTGAATTTACTAGCTAAAGTATCGTCATTAACAAACCAATCCTAAGAAAAAGGAATCCGTGTTAGAGTCAACAATCGGTTGCATAACTAGGTATGCTGTTCTTTTTATTAATTTTAGGGTGCCAGTCTATGTAGCTTGTTACGATCTTACTTCTGCTCTTTGTCCTGGCTGCATCCGTTAGAGGGATCTTGATTTGAGAGTTCAAGAGCTTTTGAGGAGTGTGGAACCATTTCTTAGCCACTTGTGTTCTTAGGTCTACTCTAACTCGGAGTAGTAGCGCCTATTGGGGTCCCAGCTATGATTTGATAAGCATGTCACGGAATTGCCATCGGAAGAATGTCACTCACAGGCACTCCAATGGACCCAGGATATGTGGAGCCCATCAGCTCATTAGATGCGCATCTAAGACAAGGTAACACCATACAAATCCTGCATCCTGATAACTACTGGACTCGTGGAACCTGTTGCACCAGATCAATACAAATTCGATTATAGTCATCATGCAGGTTATTTAGCAAACCAAGATACCAACACCGTCACACTTTCTTAAATCCTGTGGCGATAGAGAAAGAGGCGACGGAAACAGATAGAGGATGTTCCCGAAAGTCTGCAGGTGGCCCTTGGGTGATAGTCGTTATTAAGCTATGTGAAGAGCTTAAGAGTCCTTCCTCAAGGAAAAGATGTATGTGTGTATGCATGTGTGGGTGTGTGTAAGTGTACAGTATATAAATTTGTCTGTGCATGTATGTATATGCGATCTTTTATGACATAACCAAATTATGTTTAAAATGTACCTATCAAAACAATACTAAACTAAATAGTTCAAAATAGGTAGCTTATATTATTTAAAAAGTTCTTTTTCTATATTTAAAGTTACTTACGAGTCTTAGGTGTATCCTTCCATATTCCATTAACACAGACCTTAAGAAGGTTTTTCTGTAAGTCATACGCCACGTTACCCATATCTTTCCATGTACAGCTTCCGTCTTCCAACCTTTGAGGTTTATTCCATATCCCTGTTAGTCAAAAGAAAATAGCAGGATTCAAAGAACAAACCAAAGCTCGCTGTTTTTCAAGTAGAGACATCCTTTACTTTTATTTATGCTAAAATCTTTGTACCAATGTAAGCCATTGTAATCAGTAGAGTGTCAAAGGAAAGTATTTGCTATATTTGGTTACATCCCTTATGCTCTGTGCTCAAAACTTACTGAGGTTTATTTTTTTTAACATCCTTCTAAGTCTGATAAAATAAGTACTAGCTATATTTTAAGATCGACACGTTCGACCATACTTCTCCCATTGAGTGCGCGCACATATGTGTGTGCGTGCGTGCTAGTGTGTGTGTGTACCTCTGTGTGTCTGTGCGCATGCGTGCGTGTGTTTGAAATCTTCATTATTATTTTTAAAGTAACTTCCTGTCCAAAATGCTCCACTTCCATGTCTGCTTCGGGCGTCCTCGCTTCCTTTTCCCCTGCGGGTTCCAGTCAAGTGATTGTCGTGTCACATTTGAGGGTTCTTTCCGCAGTGTGTGTCCGATCCATCTCCATTTCCTTCGTCTAATCTGAACATGTATGAGCCCAGGACCACCGGCCTGACATAGGAAGCAGCCAAAAAACACGCCAATGACCGCAAAAAGTGGAAAATAACTGTTGAGGCCCTATGCTCCACAAGGGACAAAAAGGATTAAGAAAAGAAGAAGAACTTCCTGTCAGTAGTGTAGTTAAAGTTTCTGCGCTCGGAACGGTATATAAGCTTGAAGGCCATAGTAGAATACAAATATAAAAAGCTACCCTAAAAAAATGTCGTCCGTAGTGGACCGCCTACGTAATGGACTCCAACCGCATCCCTCTTTAACTATGCTATTACCTCTTGTAATTTAAGATAGCTTTTGAAAGCGATCCACACTCCCTGTTGATTAAAATTTTCCATCAAAATTTCGTGCTCAAATAAATAATGACAAAGTTATTTTAATAAATTCTTTATTATTTCAAAATTATATGAAACAAAGACTATGTATTTCAGCAGATATATGGTAACATAAGGGTTAATATTAATTGTAGTAAAAATTACTACGTTTGAGTGAAGACTCAAGATCACAAGAATCCGAGTTCAATTCCAGGACGAGGCAGTTCGTTGTGTCCTTGAACAAAGTATTTCTTTTTATGCTGTTCTCTTGTCTACTCAACTGTAATAATTACCAACCTAGTGCTGGTGCAGACCTCTCTTTCTCCTGCTGTCATATCCTAGATGTTCCGTCGCAGAATAAGGGGCTCAAGATGGTGTCTATGTCCGTTCGTAACTACCATGACATTGAGAACAATTATCGAATGCTTGGTACACCTTTCCAAGTGATATTCACTCGCGAGTATCGCTTGACTGTACTTAGTACTCCTTTATCTTCTTGATCTATATTAACATTTCCCCTGCTTATATATGTGCTTATATTATTATATTAAGAAATTCATCTGTTTTTTACGTTCTGGGTTCAAATTATGGCGAAGTCGACTTCGCCCTTCATCCTTTCAGGGTCGATGAATTACGCACAAGTTGAGCACTGGAATCGATGTAATCGATTAATCCTACGCCAAACTTCAAGCCTTGTGTCAAGAGTAGGATTATGTAAAAAAACGGTGAGTTGGTAGAGCCGTTAGCATACTGAGTAAAACGGTTAGCGGTATTTCGCCCGTCTTTACATTCCGAGTTCAAATTCCACCGAGGTTCAATTTGCCTTTCATTCTTTCGGGGTCGATAACATAAGTCAAGTACTGGGATTGATGTAATCGACTTCCTTCTCCCCTCAAAAACTGCAGGCCCTGTGCCAAAATTCGAAAGTTTTATTATATTAAGAAATAATACGAATCCACTGACCGAACACTCCTTCTTTAAAAGGGGTAAAAATCACGTGATTATGTATTATATCTTGTTTCAGCCATTAGACTTCGGCCATGCTGAAGCACCACCTTCAAGAATTTTGGTTGAACGAATCAACCCCATTACTTTTTGGTGAAGCCTGGTAGTTGCTCTATCTGTCTCATTTGCAGAACCGCTTGTTACGGAGACATAAACAGATCAACACCGGTTGTCAAGCGGCAGTGGGAGACAAACACAACGACCCCACCCTCTCTCTCTCTCTCTCTCTCTCTCTCTATATATATATATATATATATATATATATATATATATATACATGCGTACATACATACACACGACGGACTTCTTTCAGTTTCCGTCTACCAAATCCACTCACAAGGTTTTGGTCGACACTAGACTTTAGTAGAAGATACATGCCCGGAACCATGCGGTTTGAAAGGAAGCATTTTACCACACAGCCACGCCTGTGTTTATTACAGTTTTACATAATTAAATGAATAAAGAAAAAGAAAAGCAAGTTTTTTTTCGAATCATTAATATTGACATTTATTTTACCTGAAGAAACCAATGTATTGTCACTGCCAGCGGTTATTCGATTCTGTGGACAAGCTAAACTACTGGCATCTGTTCCAGGCAAAAATAGGAGTTCTTTCAGAAGACCCTGAAACAAAGTTGGAAGCATATCAATTCTATACGACTCCATACAAAGTAGGATATTCTACAAAATCGTACATACAAACACACATATATATAGAGAGAAAGGGATGTATCCGACATTGCTTCAAATGAATAGATGTTAAATTCTAAAATGTATCTGCTGACGTGGCTCTGTGGCTAAGAAGCTTGCTTTGCGTCCATGAGGTTTCGAGTTCAGTCACACTACGCGGCATCTTTGACAAGTGTCGTCTACTCTAGCCCTGGGCCGATCAATGCCTGGTGAATGAATTTGGTGAATGGAATCTGTGTGTAAGCCCGTCATATGTATGTGTGTATCTGTATGTCTTTATATTTGTATTTGAGCCCCGGTTTGCTTACGTCCCCTTAACTTAGTGGTTCAGCAAAAGAGATCTATAGAATAAGTACCAGACTTAAGAAATAAATACTGAAGTCAATTTGTTAGAGCAAACTCTTCAAAGTGGTGCCCCAGCATGGCCGCAGTCCAATGACTGAAACAAGTAAAAGATAAATGTATAAAGGAGTGATAGATTAATAGCTTTGTTTCGTTGTTTACGAGAAGTTTGGTGGGCTGAGTTATGAAAGTATCGAGAGAGAGAGAGAGAGAGAGGGAGAGAGAGAGAGAGAGAGAGAGAGAGAGAGAGAGAGAGAGAGAGAGAGAGAGGAAAGCAAAGAATATAGATATAAACATATAATTACCTGAAAAGGTGTAGTTTTCTTTGAACATTCGCCCAGATGGAATACAGCATCCGTAATTTTCATCAAAGCTGGGAAAGTTCTTTTGATGCGTCGTTTCTGTTGGTCGATGCAATCAAGTACCAAATGTGTATTGTTTTGGCTCACACTTACTCCGGCACTATGCCATTGAGAACGCATCAATTTAACATCAAAAAATTTCTTTCTTGTCCGGTTATAGGTGAACATTACAAAATGATTAGCAATTTCCAAAGAGATTAAATTAGCACCAGTTTTGTTGTTTCTTAGAGAAAAGATACATTGAACTCGTTTGTCGTCTTTATCATGAATGTCCCAACTAGCACTGCCACCACCGTTACTACCAATTCTTATGTTGCCATCGGGTTCATATTTGAAGGTAAAGAAGAAAGAGAATTCTTCGGGAAAATATGGACATTTGGTAAAAATTTGATTTGCACTAAAACTTGGTGGGTTTTCTATATGGGTCATTACAAAAGCCCCGACTTGGCTTTCTACATCAAATATACGTCGGATTCCTGAGCTGATATTCTTACTGGCATCAATGGCTAAAGCAAGCAAATTAACTGGGTGAAGATCTACAGCGAAACAACAAACAGAAAGAAAGATTACGTCAGAATATCTCATAAAGTGAAATGATGGGAAAAAACTATAAATTGAAATTTTCTATTGAATTTAAATGAAATTTGGACACAGATTAATAGTGATAGAAGCAGTTTTAATACCAAATAGTAATATTTATCACCACTTAAAAGTAACCATTTGGAAATGGTAGTGCTGGCGGCGTCGATGATGGTGATTGTCTCCCCCTAGCGATGTAAGCAAACATGCTCATATGCGCCACAAAACCATATACGAGGTTTCCTCACGGTAACTATTGCATGTGTCATTCTGTGTTCTGACACAACATCTTCTTGTAAGTGGTGATAGATATTCTTTTCTACTCTAGGCATAAGGCCCGAAATTTTGGGAGAGAGGGGGGGGGGCTGTCGATCAGATCGACTCCAGTACGCAATTGGTACTTAATTTATAGACCCCGAAAAGATGAAAGGCAAAGTCGACCTCGGCGGAATTTGAACTCAGTACATAATGACGAACGAATTACCGCTAAGCACTTCGCCCGTCGTACTAACGTTTATTATTTCTTTATTTCCCACAAGGAGCTAAACATAGAAGGGACAAACAAGGACAGACAAAGGGATTAAGTCGATTACATCGATCCCAGTGCGTAACTGGTACTTAATTTATCGACCCCGAAAGGATAAAAGGCAAAGTCGACCTCGGCTGAATTTGAACTCAGAACATAAAGACAGACGCAATGCCGCTAAGCATTTCGCCCGGTGTGCTAACGTTTCTGCCAGCTTGCTGCCTTTAATTTCATTGAATATTCTATCAGTTACATTTTTCTTCTTTCTTTTTTTGTTATATCATTTTATTTCAGTTTCTTATTACGCGCAGACATTTTAAACTTCAAAACATTAAGACTTTAAACTTCAAATTCTGTCTCTCCTTTACTTTTATTTTCACACGAAGTTTTAATTCAGTAGATTAGATCAGTATTCGTCTGTGTCTCAACTTCTCAATTTCTCTATATAATCAATTCCTTTTGTCTAATTCCTCTATTATAATAATCATATCAACAAAGAACTAATATGACCGATCAAATAAGACAATAAAGCAAAGCAATAACATTACAAAAGACCCTGTAATTAAATAATCTATTTAGTCATGTTTAACCGAATCAATAGCATTATCGTTTATACGTAAAAGTTGCTTTATGATTATAATCGCTATAGGAATGAAGATATGTGTATCAATAACTGTACACAATCCAAACAATCACACAATTACGTACGCGTGTATGTGTGTGCATATCTATTTTAAACACCCATAGTTTATACGCTTACTCAACAATCATACATATATAGATGTGTAGATGAATGTACACGTAGATATAAATGGATGTACGTCAGGAGGAAAAGTGCTTAATACACGTAGTAGGGTTTATAAATCCGTTCGGAGTTGAGGCTGAGGATTCACTCCGTTGTCTCTCAAAACTTCTTACAATTGTGTGATCCTTCAGAAGACATAAACAGGAAAGGTTGCTTCAGATATAGATATATATTAGCTGGGTGGAGGTGCTTGTCTCCCACTTGTAAACATAAGGACACAGGAAATGTGTCAAGGCCGACAGGAAGCGGTGCATCTTCCTAGGTCTAAACAACAGTAGTATTATTCCCTTCATGGGACTG
>NC_068982.1:125799187-125806063 GCF_001194135.2 Octopus bimaculoides
TAGGTCTAAACAACAGTAGTATTATTCCCTTCATGGGACTGTCACATTAAGTTGACAGCATACAACTACTTCAACGTATCGCTACTGCATAAATCTCTCTGAGAGATTTAGAAATGTATTATTTCTACTCCTAGGTAGCCCTATAAAAACTGCATCTGTGTGCCAAGCCATGTCGAGCCAATGTGGCAGAGTAGATTCAATAAACCAGTATGATCTCAAGCTCAAATTCATTGTCTCCACATCAGACCCTGGTTGGTGGAGAGAACATGCTGAGGCCTTCGTCCCACAGTGGACTGAATACTCTCAATCCAATCCAACCCAAGAAGTATTTGATTCCTACGTGATGTGAAATTATTCTAATTTTAATTAGAAACTGGATCGCAGACGACTCGTTGAAGGCTTATATTTGTTCCTACTGTTCTTGCTAATCTGATATTGATTTCTGACATTGGTGTAAAGCGATAAACTTGAGTGAAGCAAACAAACTGTAAATTCAGGATAAAAGAAAACGTTGACTTCGAATAGATTTGAGCTCAGTGTTGACTCCAGTTTTAACCAAGAGTAGACATGGAAATCTTCTTCGAGAAGCGAGCCGCATGATACATGACTTGTCATTAAGTGGGCCGCACTGGTAAAAAAAAATCAAGGTACTTTTACGTTATGCGTGCCATTCAGAAAGTCCGCGGGCCGCAGGTTGCCCCTGACTGAACTACTGGTTAACAATAAAGTAAATTATATGTTTTAAATATCTACTCTAAATTAGAATACTAATGATTGTGGGTGGCCATTCTTCTTACCCTACTCTTTGGCTTCCAATTAATTTTTTTCTTTCTCTCTGTCACTCTCTCCTCCTTCTCTCTCTCTTCTCTCTTTTTCACTTCATGTGTTTGTGTGTGTATCCGTGTATGTCTTTATGTGAATGCATGAATGTGTGCCATATATTTTATAAATGTGTTTGTATAAACAGGAATGCTTCGCCGTTTAAGCAAATCGAATAAAGGTAAGTTGTCGTCTTCCGCCTATTTAATCACAATAACTTAAATTATCTTCGCCGACCGCGTAGTAATTGTGTTTAATGAATATTGCACTTAGATACCAAGTGAAGCAGACGATAGTTCAATTTCTCACACATATCTGCCGGTTTCATCGGTAGAATTTGAAAGGGGCAACATCAATGGTCAGCTGCCAGTGCCGAAGAAATAAAGTCGCTGTAGGTCACAATTCATAGAAGATAACAATAGCTACCATATTGATTTACTGAAAAATACGAGGCCATTCAACGTACTCCTTTTATTCTCGGCTTCGTTGCTTCAATGGTTGGTTACGGATGGCTTTATTCACCAGTTCGTTATAGTTGTTCTTTGTTACAATTACTGTTTATTTGTTTCATTATTAGTGTTGTTTTATGCAGGTGGAAAATTATAAGAAAATAAAAATAAGAAGTAGTTTAATATTAGCGCATGAAGCTGTAATGGTGGTCATGATTAATGAGAAGGTGAATTCAAAAGGAAAGAAAAATGTGTAATAGAAAGCGAGCAAATGATGTGAGAGTGAAGGGGAATGATTGGGAGAGAAGATTATTGAAATTAAACAAGGAAATACTTCACCTCCAATAAAAGAAGAAAAGAACCGCACAATTAACGTTATAAACATTGAGTTTGTTAGAACGAGACAAAATAAAACAAACTCCATTGATCTAACCTTTAGTCAAAGAGAGTAAAATAGCAAATGATTTTAAACAGGTAAACATACAGATCCTCATAGACATAACATCACTAGTAATCGGATTCTATATTCTATATACATTGATTTTACCAGGATTCTACATGTAGAATAAAATAGAAATTTACCATCATTTTCAAATTCTGAAGAGATGCAACGTTTTGACACAATGACGTTTACTCATCTTTCGAATCATATTTGAATACAGCGTATGGACCCCGATTAGCCGATAACCTTTGCGAGAGTATGTATATATAATTATATATATACAACAGCCATTCAATATGGTTAATTTACATTTGACATAAATTATAAGTGCTGAATGTCTCTTTAATAAAAGCTGTACTAATTAGCTGCTTAATTTCAATAAAGTGATTATCTTTCATCCCTCTTCAAAATTAATACCAGACCTAAGAATCAAGGAGTTGCAGACACTGTAAGCATGAGGTAGAATGGAAGAGTACCAGATTAAAAAAAGCAACAACAAAACAAAAAAAAACTTGCATTATTTAGATGTATCCTATGATGTTCTGAATTCAAAACTCACTAAGATCGAGTTTGTTGTTAAAACTTTCTGTGAGTCTGTGAAAAAAATACCGATGGTTTATACTCCCCTCTGCGAACAGCGCCTTTTTTAGAAACCATTATTAATGTTAGAAGGATTCAGTCAAGGTTGACTTTGCCTCTCATCCTTTCGGGGTCGATAAAATAAATACTAGTGAAGTACTGGGGTCGATGTAATCAACTAACCCCCTGTCCCAAAATTGCTGGCCTTGTGCCAAAATTTGAAACCATTGTTCATGTTACAAAGGATGGATAAGGTAGCAAGCTGGCAGAGTCATTAGAGTGTTTGAAATATGCCTTGCGATATTTGTTCCGTTTTGAGTTCAAATCCCACCGAAGTCAACTTTACTTTTCATCCTTCGGGGTGGATAACATATATAACCAGTTAAATACTTGGTTGATTGAATTAACTAACCTTCCAATTTCGTAACTGGTACTTATTTAATCAATCCCGAAAGGATGACAGGCAAAGTCGACCTCGGCGGAATTTGTACTCACAACGTAACGGTAGACGAAATACCGCTAAGCGTGCTAACGTTTCTTATTGCTCTATTGCCCACAAGGGGCTAAACATAGAGGGGACAAACAAGGACAGACAAACGGATTAAGTCGATTACATCGACCCCAGTGCGTAACTGGTACTTAATTTATCGACCCCGAAAGGATGAAAGGCAAAGTCGACCTCGGCGGAATTTGAACTCAGAACGTAGCGTGCTAACGGTTCTGCCAACTCGCCGCCCTAAATATTCTTTTCTACTCTTGGTACAAGGCTCGAAATTTCTGGGGAGTGGGATGGGGCAGTCGATTAGATCGACCCCAGTACGCAACTGGTACTTAATTTATCGACCAGAAAGGATGAAAGGCAAAGTCGACCTCAGAGAAATTTGAACGAAGAACGTAAAGACAGACGAAATACCGCTAAGCATTTCACCCGGCGTACTAACGATTCTGCCAGCTCGCCGCCTTCTTCTAAAGCTGGTGTATAGAGTATATATACTGGGTGAAAAAAATCCATCTTGAATGGGCAACAAAAACAACATTCGCCATACAATGACAAGTAGATTTATTGAAAGGAATATCTACAATACAGTTGACAAATACAGTCTTTGCGGTGTATTTTCTTGAACAATGCGCTTCATTGTATCAGGATGCCCAACACTAACTTCTATTAAATATACCAAGAGACAATAACAAAGCAAAGCTGTTCAATATTAAGTTACTATAATGATGTACAACTGAAAGCTAAGGAATTACACTAAATTCGCTATTGAATTAAAAACAATATGGCAGTTAAGAAATTTGTCCGTCATCACATTTGTTGTTATTTAATCCCGAGTGAGTCTTGACTGTGTTTATAACCAAAAGCTTTCCAACAAGACCATCCCGTCTTTTTTGGTATATCAATGATTACAGTTTTTAAGATGGTAGAAAACCAAAGGAATATGGCTGCTACTTCTAACAGATCAAGCAACCACGTAGAAATTCCCTTACTGGTTCCCATTTGTAATTAGATACAAGTGAAACGATACACAAACATTCCTACAAAGGCAACGAAAGATATAACAGTACTAGAATGTATAAATATTGTAAGAACATTCTTACAAAACATTTCTATCTTCGAATATTTTATGCATATTTTCCAATACAGTAATATCTCGCCATATCGCGGTTCACCTATCGCGGTTCACCTATCGCGGTTTATTATTTAAGCTTACGTAGATTCTTCCGTAATGTTGTTTTGCATTTATAAGAAAATAAATTTATACAATTTATATAAATGATAAAAAAAATATATACGGTACATTACTGTTACTACTTCATGGATTTTCACCTGTCGCGGGGTTTTGGAACGTAACATCCGCGATAGTCGAGGGTTACTAGATATACTAATTCTCTTTGATGAAAACTTTTGCTGTATTTCTCAAGCTATGAATAATAGATTCCTTTATTCTTTTATTTGTTTCAGTCATTTGATTGCGGCCATGCTGGAGCACCGCCTTTAGTCGAGCAAATCGACCCTAGGACTTATTCTTTGTGAGACTAGTACTTATTCTATAGGTATCTTTTGCCGAACCGCCAAGTTACAAGGACGTAGACATGCCAACATCGGTTGTCAAGGGATGGTGGAGGGACAAACACAGACGCGCAAATATATATATATATATACACACACACACGCACTCACACGCACGCATATACGACGGGCTTCTTTCAGTTTCCATCTACCACTCACAAAGCTTTGGTCGGCCCGAAGCTATAGTAGAAGACACTTGTCCAAGGTGCCACACAGTGGGACTGAACCCGGTACTATGTGGTTGGTAAGCAAGCTATTTACCACACAGCCACTCCTATGCCTATAAAAATAATTTTTTTAATTTTCAAAATGCTATCAACAAGTAATGTCTCATGTTGCAAAGACAGTTCAAAGACAGTTCAAACATTGTAACATTGCAAAGACAGTCGAATATTACAGAGACAGCCCAATGTTGCGAAGACAATCCAATGTTACAAATACACTCCAATGTTGCAAAGACAGTCCAATGTTGCCCGGCGTGCTAACGATTCCCACCAGCTCACCGCCTTAAGAGTAATAACTATTAAAATAAAATGATATGACAGTAGTCTCTCGTAATTCGAGAAATACGGTCCTGTAATTTCTTGCTTAAAAACCTGCACAAATGATTTGTTTATGAGGATCCAATGTATGCGTTGGATATTAGCTCACCCCCTCCATCAAGAATTGACGCAGCCTGAACAGATGCACGATGTACCATACGCCAGGTCTTGAAGGAATCGCAGGGCAACGTGAGTTGAAGCGTTTTGCTGAAGACGACTTCGCACTACTCGATCCTGGAATTGAAACCACAATCTAAGTATAATTTTTTTCTATCAAGCAGTAAAAGTTTGTGCGTAAATATGTAATCACTGTCTAAGTACATATTAAATATATAATTGTAAGGGAAATTTATTATAAAAGCAATTACTTTTCAATACTACGCATGCACACGCATAGACACTCTACACATGTACACACATAGATACACGCACACATACAGACATAGACATACTCATACACACATTGGTTGATGTACAGATATACATGTAAATCAATCAAATTGTAAATAGATAGACAGATAAGTAGGTAGATAGGGATATATATATATATATATATATATATATATATATATATATATATATATATATATATATATATATATATATACAGTTATTTCTCCCGTTCTTTGTTTCTCTCTCTCTCTCTCTCTAAATATATATAGAGAGGGGGACAGTGAGAAAGAGACAGGGAAAGAGAAACACAGACTAATAGACAGACAGACAGATAAATAGAGAAAGAAAGAGAGAGAGAGAGAGAGAGAGAGAGAGAGAGAGAGAGAATGATTCCTATATAAAGGCATCTATAGTTACTCTAAGAATATCTTTCTGCCACAATAATTTACTTCACTTTACAGGTAATTTTATCAAGTTCGTCATAATTTGTTAAATTCTCCACCTTTCCCGTCCTGTTCTTTCATTTCCAAGCTTCAATAGCTTATTACATTTCCTTTGATATTATTTCAGTCTTCTCAAGTAAGCTACACCTATCATCTCACCTGAACATCTGTTTTTGTTTGTTTGTTTTTTTCTAAACACCCCGGCCATTAACCATGCTCCAATGAACAGAAATTCGAGAACGATCTGTAGACCAACAGTTTCACAAAACTCTTCTGATTTGTCTGTTTGACTGGACAGCTTAGATTCATATTCTCTAATTACAATGTCTTTACCTCATGAAAAGCAATTTCATTCATTGTTCTATCAATGGAACTTTAACACTCCTATCTATTGTATCTACTTTCTTTCTTCTACTTTATGTTGTAAGACGAACGAATATACCTCGTATAAAGAAATATTGGTTTCACGTTTTGACACAAGGCCAGAAATTTCAGGAGTGGGGCGTGAGTCGATTATATTGTCCCCACTGATCAACTGGTAATTATTTTATCGACCCAGAAAGGACGAAAGGCAAAGTTGAGCTCGGTAGCATTTGAACTAAGAACGTAAAGTCGGAAAAAATTCCGTATAACATTTTTCCGGCGCGGTAATGACTCTGCCAGCTCGCCGCCTTGGGTATAAAGAAATATTTAATTTGTTAAACACTGGAGAAACAAAGAGGTGTCCATGAAAATGATATGAATAGTGCAATCACCATATTGAAATGCATCAAGGTTTATGCAAGTTGATATAAGAATTTGGGACAGAAGACGAGAGCATTCCTCTCTTAATCACTACTTTGGTGCAACCCACCATCCCTGCATACAGTGAGAGAGATAGAGATAGAGAGAGAGAGAGGGAGAGAGAGAGAGAGAGAGAGAGTGTGGGAGAGGAAGGATGTGTGTTGCTATTTTTTGTCCTGCCTAATGGCTCTTGCCTAATAGTGCCTGCCTAATAATACTCATTCTTAACAGTTACTATTAATAAGGAAGAAGGGACACAGTTGTGTGTGTAATTGGAACTTTTCACGCGAACTTTATAATGTAGCCCAGTGAATCAATGGCTTAACAAAAAATGTTACATCAGTGAAACTATTAT
>NC_068982.1:125806262-125809969 GCF_001194135.2 Octopus bimaculoides
AGCTCTGGAAAAATATGTGAAGTCCAAAATCTAAAAATGTTTCAGGAACGCAATTTTCGTTGGCTCCAAAATTTCATTTTATTCTAAAACACGGAAAAACCAGTGACTTTTTCTTTTCCAGATGACTTTCTCGCTTACTCTATATGATACAGATATCATGACAGATTAGTTTCTAATTTGCAAATGTCGTAAAGCTAGGCGTTCTAAACACTTGTACGTATAGTAGGCAAAACGTCGATCCTTTCAAAGACTAACTGGTAGAAGTGTTCGAGACTGGCTATAACTTAGATTTTGGTCATTATTGACTGAAGCTATGTCTAGCTTAATCGAACCACCTAAGCTTAGTTTTAGGACACCTCAGCCCGCTCAATGAGGAAGATGCTGTATCCAGGTGTCGATGTTTTACTTGGGATTTCTTGGAAGAAAGGGAGTCTATGGACTTCAGGGAAATGGTAAAAGTGTGAAGGAAAAAGTAACCAATTCGATGTAATCCACCATTTAAAAGTGAAATTCGTCAACCATTTACAATACTTTGTTGTCTGTGAAGAAAACTGGTCAAATATTCTCTTTTCCTCGAGGAAATGATAATCCACATTTGTTTCCAATTTGTCAGCAGCCTTGTTCAAAAGAATAGACTAAGCTGTTTCATACTTAGGAAGAATCTTTAAAAAATGTAATTTTCCTTCGTTCCATCTCAATTTCAAAGTAGCTTAGAAATATAAAAGTGAAAAAAAAATGTGCTAACCATTAATTAATTAGACAGAGGTCCGGGTGCTTTCTTCACAAATGATATTTTGATATCTACCGAGACACGAGTGAGACGATGTCGAAAGGGGTTGAGTATGCTTGATAATAGTGTTCATAAGTCATAAATTAAGTATTTTTTTTACTCCTGAAAAATATTTTCTGTTTCTGGTGTAGAATACTTCATTTCTGGTTGCGAGTTACCGAAGTTTTAAACTATGTATATTAGGTCAGCTAATACACAGATATTGCCTAACCTATATTTCTTGCCACCTTCTCTTTCTCTTAAGCAAAATTTTAATCAAGTCACGCAAGAAAGACTCAAGAAGTCTAGCTCCAACATGGCAACATGGTGAGAGGTGTACAAGCGTAACTGAATAATAAACAAGTGGAAATAGATGTCTTGCCATCAGTCAAAATTGTGGACATCAATCACTTTGTCTCTGCTGCGTGATGCAATCTACAGATCTTCAAAGGACGTCTTTGAGCGAAAGATTGATTTGATGACAACGACCCCCGACAGTGTAGATTTACTGGAAACACTTCATCAAGTGTACATGTCACACGAAATTGACAACACACTTCACCTAACTCTACGTCGTAAGAGACCCAGAGCAAAGAAGGAATATCAGTGATGAGATCTTGAAGGGTGAGGATAAGATTTTGACAAATCAACTAACTGACTGATTAATCAAATGATTAGTCGAGCAATCAGTTAATTAGCTAATTAATTGACTAATAATAATAATCCTTTCTGCTATAGGCACAAGGCCCGAAATCGAGCTAACAATTCTGCCAGCTCGCCGCCCAGTGGCTGTGTGGTAAGTAGCTTGCTTATCAACCACATGGTTCCGGGTTCAGTCCCACTGCGTGGCACCTTGGGCAAGTGTCTTCTACTATAGCCTCGGGCCGACCAAAGCCTTGTGAGTAGATTTGGTAGACGGAAACTGAAAGAAGCCCGTCGTATATGTGTATATGTATATATGTGTGCATGTTTGTGTCTGTGTTTGCCCCCCCCCCAACATCGCTTGACAACCGATGCTGGTGTGTTTACGTCCCCGTAACTTAGCGGTTTGGAAAAAAAGACCGATAGAATAAGTACTAGCTTACAAAGAATAAGTCCTGGGGTCGATTTGCTCGACTAAAGGCGGTGCTCCAGCATGGCCGCAGTCAAATGACTGAAACAAGTAAAAGAGTAAAAGAGTAGATATACACATACATGCACGCGGCCCGTTTCCGACCAATTTCAGTCTATCAAATTTCATTCACATATCATTGGTTGATCCGAAGCTATTGTAGAAAACATTTGGCCACGCTGCCTTAATGCGAAACTGGCCCTGAGACCACGTCGTTGCAAAGTGAGCTTGTTACTCACAAAGATACACAAATGTATAAGTTCTCAAATATGAAATATGAGTTGAATAACTTCGATTAGCTGAGATTATCCAAATAATTAGTAAAAAAAAAAGCTAGAGGTGCTTAAAATTTTACCACAATAATCAAGGGAGATAATTGCAATAAGATCTGTTTATTGAAATATTTTAACTCTATAAAGAATACGTACTGGATAGATCTGATCGTTAAAGTAAATCGGTGAAAACAACAGACGTTTTGGTCTAATAATACATCTTCAATGATATATTTTCTACTCAGTTGGTAAGATTAATAATGACCAATACGTGTATATATACGTATATGTTATTTCTTTACTACCCACACGGGGCTACACACAGAGGGGACAAACAAGGACAGACAAAGGGATTAAGTCGATTATATCGACCCCAGTGCGTAACTGGTACTTATTTAATCGACCCCGAAAGGATGAAAGGCAAAGTCGACCTCAGCGGAATTTGAACTCAGAACGTAGCGGCAGACGAAATACCGCTAAGCATTTCGCCCGGCGTGCTAACGTTTCTACCACCTCGTCGCCTTACATACGTATATGTGTGTGTGTGCACGCGTGTTTGTATGTGTGTGACTGTGAGCGTGTGCGCGCGCGCGTGTGTATGTGTATGTGTGTAGTGGTTTATTAGTTTATGAACTAGTAAATCACTTTATAAAATAAACGACTAAGGCTTTGGGTCGTCGAAAATTATTATCTATTTATTCGTTTCGATACCAACTCCTGTATGCTTCAATTTTCCAATAGGGTATCATCTCACGAAATTGTTTTTTATTTCGTAGTAACAGCACACAAATGTCATGAACCATAGGTTTGCGATTCAGCAAATTAGAGTTTAAACAGCCTATTTAAGGTAGCAAATTTGAGCCAAATGCGTGTAACACGAGTAACATTGTTTGTGAAAAATACAGAACGTATTATTTGATAGTCTCTGTAGTTAGGAATTAGATGCCAAGTGCCAAGTGAATAATTAAGGTTCTGCATGCAATCATCAACAGGTATGTAATTCTAGAACAAATATATTTAACGTCGGGAATAACAAACCTAAACTGGCCAAAGCAATAGATTGCTTCAAGGAGAAAGTCATTTCCTTCTCACGGCTTATATATACATCATATACAGAAATGGTTGAATAATGTTTATACCTTATCGTCTTAATGTTATCTATAGCACGTTGTACTATATTACCTGAATAGTTATAAACTTTTCACAGTTTAATTACTGGAAAATGAGGAATTATGAATCATGCAGTCTTTTACAATAGGAACTTTATAAAGAAAATATTTACAAATACTTAGCGTTACAAAAAAAAAAATGAATGAATTTAAGTAATTCATAGATATTGTAGAAGAATATTGTATGTGTGTATATGTGTGTATTAGAAATTCTTCAGACAAGAATTATATAATTTCTCTGTCTAAAGGATTTTAAATGGGAAATTCCTTACATGCCTATCTAACGTGTAAATCTTTGTAATTCCTATTAGCAAGTGAAACACGTGTAATGTTGAATAAATAATACCAAAAGTTTCCTATTTTCTGTTTTTATATATATATATATA
>NC_068982.1:125810123-125811486 GCF_001194135.2 Octopus bimaculoides
GTAAGCCTAGTACTTATTCTATCGGGGACGTAAACACACCAGCACCGGTTGTCAAGTGATGTTGGGAGGACAAACACAGACACACAAACATATACACAAACACACATATATATTCATATATATATATATATATATACGACGGGCTTCTTTCAGTTTCCGTCTACCAAATCCACTCACAAGGCTTTGGTCGGCCCGAGGCGATAGTAGAAGACACTTGCCCAAGGTGCCATGCAGTGGGACTGAACCTGGAACCATGTGGTTGGTAAGTAAGCTACTTACCACACAGCCACTCCTACGCCTATGTATATATATATATATATATATAAAAGTTTCTCCTTTCCTAGACTGGTCTCTTAACTAACCAGTCGCAAATTCTGTCTCTCCGTTCTCCATCGTTCAAAGCATTTTCTAAGCGTTACCCACTACTCTCGTCTTCTTGGCCCTAAGGCCATATTTTGTTCGACTGTTTGTCCTCGTCCACTGTCCTAAATCGCACTCTCTGTCATTTTGCTTGTTTTGATTCGTTTTGTTTGCTCTTGTCCCTAATTCTACGCAAGAAAACTTTATTTTGCAGGCACCACCAATTGGGAAGCACTCAGTCTTATCGTTAAAGGTGCGAAACTGAAAAGTACCATTGGTCGATAACTGATGAAGAATTACGGACTGTCTGTTTGTCTCCTGGTTGTTTTTACATTCAGTATACGTTATGTCGTTTGTGTATACTTTTTCATTTATGTGTGTGTGTGTGTGTGTGTGTGTGTGTGTGTGTGTATTCAACGTTCTTACTTTATATGTGTGTCTAAAATAAAGAGCATTCTGAGAAATATATAGTCTTTAAATAAATAATCTAAATATAGTTTTAAGAGACTTTAATGCGCCCAGTGTCGTCACTTTGACTACGAAAGAACAATCACTCCTCACGGTATACCTCTACTTAATTTTTAATCAATCTGATTTTCGGAGTTCTCTCCCTTACTATCCTCTCAAGAATTGTCATTAACGTTGATGGCGTCCTCATTAAGAATATAATTTCAGTTGATTAAAAATTCATTTTCGTTTACTACATTCATGTGTGAATTTTCCAGTTCATGTTGTTTATACATGTAACTGATAACCAGAGGTTGCATTACCACATGTCGGCAACTAGATCCTAAAATATGAGCATTGTGAACATTGTCTGCATTATGACCATATTATATCTCATGAATGACTATATTTCTTGTGAATGCATTGACTTTCTCTATTCTTCTAATAAGTTTTTTGCTTTCTCTTGAAAAGCGAAAAATAATTTTGTACCTTCAAAACGTTGCGCATCCAATCAAATACCACACCTATATATATATATATATATATATATACATAT
>NC_068982.1:125812334-125815766 GCF_001194135.2 Octopus bimaculoides
GTGTGTGTGTGTGTGTGTGTGTGTGTGCGTGTGTGTGTGTGTGTGTGTGAATGTGTGTGTTCACAGTAATTTCAGTAAGATTGCCATTACTCTGATAATATCTAAGGAAATCAAACGAAATCTATACTGACTAAAATATATGATACATGCAAACATTATACAAATTTGGAACACAAAACAATAAACATTTTCAAAGATATGATCGAAATATTAATTTTGAAACGTTACAAAAAATATGTGTGCCCTAAAGGAAATTTGCTATATTCAGTATTTTATCCACATTTTTTTTTACTAAATTCAAATATTGCTGATAATTTCAATTCTAATAAATTATCTCTCCTGGCATTTTTGCCCTAGTCATTGTTATTGCATCTGCAGGAGTTCTGATTTGTGTGCCATGGTAAAAATGTTCATTGTGATTAAAATGGCACTAAAAGGAAAAGAGTTGTCTGAAGATTTGAAGAAAATTATTTTTGATTTGCACAAGAATGGTTTAGGATACAATTTAATTCGTAAACGAATACATATTTGCATAAACACAGTTGCCAAAGTAATTCAGAAGTACAAAGCTACTGGACGGCTAAGCAATAAACATCGTCCAGGTTGTCCTATTTTAACTGTGCATGATATTCGCCACATCCAACATTGCGTGATGGACGACAGGCGTCGTACCGCTTCATCTTTGGCCCAAGAAGTGTCTTCTTTTAGTGGAAAGAGTGTATCCGCCCAAACAGTTCGCCGAAGTTTGAAACAGTGTGGTCTTCCTGGACGCATCCTTCGTAGGAAGCCTCTCCTCACTACAAGGCGTAAATCAAGTCGTCTTTCTTTTGCTGAAACCTATGTGAGTAAGGGGAAGGAGTTTTAGAATAAAATTCTTTTTTTCTGACGAGACTAAAATCAACTTGTTTGGGTCAGATGGTATTAAACGAGTATGGTGAAGATAATAGCGACAAATGCACCACAAATGCACCGTGCCTACCGTGAAACATGGTGTCGGAAGTGTTATGCTTTGGGGATGCATGAGTACAGCTGGTGTGAGAGGACTCACACTTATTGAGAGAACAATGGATTCAAGGCTTTATTGTGACATATTATAGAAAACAATGTTGAAAAGCATCAAGGAACTAGGAAGACATTCCATATTCCTAAATGATTATGAACCTAAACGCACTTCAAAAATGTCAACTAAGTTTTTATCAGATAAAAAGGTAAAGGTATTGCCTTGGCCTACCATGTCACCTAATTTAAACCCAATAGAACATCTGTGGGGTGTTTTGAAAAGGAAGGTTGAGGAGAAAAAAAACTTCGCAATATAACGCAGTTGAAAGACATCATTCAGGATGAATAGAGGTCGATTTCTTCGGCTATAAGCAGAAATTTAGTTGAAAGCAAGGGTGGTCACACCAAATATTGAGTATAGCAAATAATCCTTTAGGGTGTACATATTTTTGTAACGGTTGAAAATTAATATTTCCTTCATATCTTTGAAAATGTTTATTATTTTGTGTTTCCAAGTTTGTATAATGTTTGCATGTATAATGTATTTTATTCAGTATAAATTAAGATGTTATCAATAGTAGAAAGGAGAAGATGTGATAATATTGGAAAATGAAGTAGAGGAATTGGATAAGAAGGAAAGGTGGAATAGAAGAGATCAGAATGAAGAAACTTTAAAGTGGATCAATATCTGATATCTGTTCTTCTGTGTCGAGTGAAGGTAATAGGTACGTAAGAAACAAAATTTCAAAAAGTGTCCCAAACACTTCTGATCAAATGTTTAAATAAAGGTGTCGAATACGAAAAATGTCAAAGATTTTTCCTTTTTCTTTCTTTCTTTTTTTTTTTGCTGTACATAGACCACTCTTTTGTTTCTAATTATGCAAGGCTCGAGTTTTTCTATGATTTTCTAATTAACACGTTAATTTTAGTTTCCATATGCAGTCGGTCAGTTTTGTTGTGTTGTTTATATCTTTGTTTAAACTTACCGTCTTTCATGCCTATCTAACGAGACGTGCCAATGAGGTGACTTCTGCTTCATGACTTATGGTCTTTGTGTTAAAAGATTTATCCAGTGAACATGCATTTAGGTTTTTGCACAAGTGTTCCACTTTTGTTAGTGTGTCTGCACGTGTCTGTGTGTGTGCTTGTGCGTGCATATGTATGTGTACTCCACAATATTGGTGTTGACGACGAGCATCCAGTTGTTCGAACAACGAACAACCCACTGGTTAATGTGGAAGTGGTTGAATGTTCTACAGATAGATGTACTCTTCAGGCCGAACCTGCGTAACACAATATATGACAATATATGAATTCCTGAGTTACTGGTACAATCCATCCAACAGGCTTTTATATAGTTTCCGTCTACACGGTTTGGGGAAATCATAGTTTATGATAAAATACATTTTGCTTGAACTCCCAGACATGAAATCGAACGTAGGCTTTAAAAATTACACAGCAGCCTTCTTAACAACTCGATTGTACCTGCCTCCTCATATGTCACGCTATAATTGTCTTGGCACATTTAGGTTTCAATTTCCATATAAAATTTTTTAAGATTTTTGGACATATTTGCAAACTCTGTCGTTCCAGCTGGATGATCACCATCATAAAAGTATTCAGAAATCCCGAACTACTGAATTGAAACCAACGAAAGTTTTACTAGTTTTATTATTGCGATGTGGGAATAAGTTCTCATCAAACCACAATGGCTTATCATCATAAAAGTACTCAGATGTACTGAACGACTGAAATGAAAGCAACGAAAGATTTCTCCCCCCTTTTTTTTTATCACTGCAATGTGGGATGTAAGTTGTCATCAAACTGGTTGGGTCTATTTCATTTCGCGTACATCGTTAATGTTTTTTAGGAAGGGCATTAAAGTCACTGTTTCCCAATAATCTCTACCTAAATCAGAATTATTGACGATGCAAGAAACCACTATGACACGCTTAAGGCTCACAGCAGGAAATATAAAATTTACTGAAGGCTGCCATAAAAATTCAGTTTGTACTAATTCTACAGGTTACAACAGAGGCTACAATACGTTCAATAATGCCGGCATGATTTTTACTTGCAAATTCCTTTTGATTGAATAACCACGGATTGCTGATCTGTGAAAATACACAGATTGCTGTGAATTCAAATCATCGAACATATTTCTATTAATTCTGTTTGCACTAATCTGTTGCATTTTCTCTAATTAAAAGAAAAGGAATGTATACGGGCGAACTACAGAACGCTTTAAAAGTGTTTGCGAGCCATAAGTTTCTGTAAATCCTGTTTTTATTTCAAGTTTCTCGCTGCGTTGATGGTTGGCTACCATTCTTGGAAGATCTTTAAGCAAGTACACTGAAACATCTAGATTAAAGTGTATCCTAGAGACACGGAGGAAACTAAATGCATCAGTCATTGCAGCCATCATCATCATCG
>NC_068982.1:125817529-125823790 GCF_001194135.2 Octopus bimaculoides
CATTTAACACTTTACAATGAAAATAGATCAGTACATTCTTTTGAATAATGGGAGCGTGTGAGGAAATTTTTGCAGTGAAATTTTCTTGGAAATTAATAAGAACTTCTAATTTTACACGTTTCATTAATAAGAGAACATAGTTTGAAGTTTCAAACGTAAATTGACCTTTGAATTCACAACAATCTGTCTATTTTTAGTGTCACAGATCAGCAATCCGTGGTTATTCAATCAAAAGTAATTTGCAAGTAAAAATCATGCCGGCATTATTGAACGTATTGTAGCCTCTGTTGTAACCTGTAGAATTAGTACAAACTGAATTTTTACGGCAGCCTTCAGTAAATTTTATATTTCTTGCTGTGAGCCTTAAGCGTGTCATCGTGGTTTCTTGCATCGTCAATAATCCTGATTTGGGTAGAGATTATTAGGAAACAGTGACTTTTATGCCCTTCCTAAAAACATTAACGATGTACACGAAATGAAATAGACCCAACCAGTTTGATGACAGCTTACATTGACCCAAAGCAATGACTAAATCAAATTCCACACTATAATAGGCTTCAAACATCTGGCAAACAAGTATTTCAAAGTGAACAAAGATAGTTTTCTTCAGGGCATGTGTGGAGAATATTTCTGTTATATGCAGCCGAAACCGGGTCTATGAAGAAATCGCTTTAAGAACGCTTTGATGATAGGTGCATCAAGCTTCTCAGAGAGGACTCAAGATATCTCATGGCATGAGTACAACACCAAAGAGGAAGTTTACGGACACATTCCACCCACCGCTAATATTGTTGCTCAATGCAGGGTAGGATTTGTTAGTCATTGCTATCGTGCTGAACACCAGGCAATATCAGATCTCATATTTAAGGCATCGAGCTGGCAGAATCGTTAACACGCCAAGCAAAATTCTTAATGGCATATCGTTCGTTCCTACTTTTTCAGTTCAAATTCCGTGAGGTCAACTTTGCCTTTAATCCAGCATCCTCTCACCCTATTTCTTTGATATGTGTTTGTGTGTGTGTGTGTGTGTGTGTGTGTGTGTGTATAGGGTCAAGCGCTGAACTGAGTGGTTGAGAAACGGACTTCTTAGCCACACAACCTTGGTTCTGTACCCACACACCAAACCAGTAAAAGATAAAATTGAATTTCTGTTAAGAATTATCATTGCAATTCATAGGCCAATTCATCTTACTGAAGTGATTCCATTGACACAAGATCAGTGTAGTGACCAATTGTTTTAAGATGGTAGACTTCTGCATATAAAACATGAGTTGGGAAAATGTGTTAAAAATACGATATTGAACAGACTTTCTCTAGTTTTAAAGGCACATAATCGTTGACATTGCATGGAAATAATATTTGTTTGTTCGTTAGGTTATTTTATACATACATTACTATCAACAATTAATGTATATACAATTTTGAGGACATTAGATTTCTCTGATTATCTTACTCGTACATTTTTTGCAGAAGTCATAAACTCTAAATGTTTTTTAGAACAAGTTTAAATACATACTATTAATGAGCATTAATAAGGATGCAAACTGACAGAATCGTTAACGCACTGGACAAAAAGAACTTAGCAGTTTTTATCCTGGCTCTTTACTTTCTGAGTTCAAATTCGACGGAGGTCAATCTAGCCTGCCATTCTTTTGCGGATCGATAAAGAAAGTGCTAGTTGAGCACCGGGGCCAGTATAATTGACTTCCTATTCCACAAAGATTGCTGGTCTAGTGCCGAAATTTGAAGCCTTTATTCGAATTAAATAATTTAAAGTTAAGACAATTTATTAAAGGAGGTTTAAGAATAACAACAGAACATTAAGTGATGGTGTGGCTGGGGTTCAATTCCGAGAGTAGAGTCAAATATATTATGAATTAGTTGTGAAGGGGTCTTTAAATTTCGCCTGAATGCTTGCTTAATTAATTGATTAATTTACATGTGCTATGATTGGTTACGCAGTTATTATGGTCCAAAAACATAGGACATATTTCCATGGTGTTCATGCATCATATTATTATTATACACATTCCCAGCTTTTTTTTTCTTTTCAATCACTAAAATAACTTGGGACTTATGGAAAGAAAGTTTTATATTACACGGAACGTATGAAACAAGGACTAACTAAAACTCAGGAAGTAAGTACGGACGTTTAGGACAAACTTATGAAAATGCTTTGGATATGCAAAGGGTTTAGCTATTTGTGTCATGATTGAATATACAATTATGATCCATAAACATGTTTGACTGTGTGTTTGTATTTGTGCATGCCACCCTGTATGTGTGTGTGTGTGTGTGTGTGTGTGTGTGTGTGTGTGTGTGTGTGTGTGTGTGTGTGTGTGTGTGTGTGTGTGTGTGTGTGTGTGTGTGTATGTGTGTGTGTGTGTGCGTGCGTGCGTGCGTGCATGTGTGTGTGTGTGTGATAGGAGTATATCTCGCTATGGTGTACCAAATTCATTGACTGAGAGACGATATTAGGAATAGACTGCAACTGTTTTCAAAACTATTTTTATGTGTAAGTGTTGCATACACCGTAGATGATATCCACTGCAATGGAACAATCATAGTTGCTGGTAACAGCTCAATTAAAAACAGCGACAATGTTGAGCTAACGTGGAAGCTTCAACGTGTTCACTCAACCCGCTAGAAATAGCAACCAGCGCGTTAAAAAACAGAAAGACGCATTGGAGAATGAAGTGATTCTAGACGGGATGCTCCTCGCTGGAATGTCTTTGACGATCGATGGGCTCCGTCACAACAAATACGGAATTAAATAGTAACGAAAACAACTTCAATGAGCCAAACTAAGGAACCGGATGCCTTTCTGTGTGGTTGCTCTGCCGGCCAGAAATAACAGTTACATTTCCAAGTCACAACCACTGCAGTGGTGCACAAAATATATGGTGCGACACTCTGGCGCTTCACAAAGGATGTATGCAAGTGCGTAAAGGTGCATGGCTTAGTGGTTACGTTATTCGGCTCACAATTGTAAAGCCATGAGTTCGATTGTCGGCGACACGTTTTGTCCTTGAGCAATACACTTATTCCACGTTGCTCCAGTCCACTCAGCAGGGAAATATGAGTAGCACCTGTATTTTAAAGGGCCAACCATGTCACATTCTGTGTCACCCTGAATCTCCCTGAGAACTACATTAAGGATATGTGTGTCTGTGGAGTGCTCAGCCACATGCATGTTAATTTCACGAGTAGGCTGTTCTGTTGATTGGAACAACTGGAACCTTCGTCGTTGTAAGCGACTGAATACCGGTTTTATGCAGGTGCCTTGAAGTTTCTTTTTTTAAATACACAATATTCAATTTCGGAACGCTCATACTAATTACCTGAGCATCTACAAAAACGTACCATTTATAATTTTATTGTTTTACACACATAAAGATATTTTTTTCATTTCTTTCTTTATATTTTGGTATCAGGTAAGCAAATTTAATGGAAAGAGGTAGTAGGTTACATCAGTCCCAGTACTTGACTGGTATTTTATTTTATCGACCCCCAAAAGATGAAAGGCAACGTTGAGCTCGGCAGAATTTGAACTCAAAACGTAAGGAACGTTAAGAAAGGCCTCTAGGTATTTTTGTACGAGGATCTAACGACTCTACTATACATTCTCTTAACTTAGCAGTTCGGCAAAAGACACCGTTAGAACAAGTACCAGGCTTTAAAAAATAAATACTGAACCTTTCAAGACTGTGCACCAGCATGGCCGCAGTCCAATGACTGAAACAAGTAAAAAATGAAATCTTCCAAATTTACTTTTAAAATTCTATTCTTTTCTACTCTAGGTACAAGGCCCGAAATTTTTAGGGAGGAGGCCCAGTCGATTAGATCGACCTCAGTACGCAACTGGTACTTAATTTATCGACCCCGAAAAGATAAAAGCCAAAGTCGACCTCGCTAGAATTTGAACCCAGAACCTAAAGACGGACTACATACCGCCAAACATTTTACCCCGCGTTTGCTAACGATTCTGCTAACTCACTGCCTGCAATCCACGAATACACACGTGTAATTAATAAATGAAGGTAAAGAATAAATTTCTCTGTTTTGTCTAAGTTTTTAACCTTGTAACACATGCATATTAAAACTTTACTTTTGAAGTTCGCCGACAATCACTTTTTTCGTTTGTTTTTGTATTTATTTAATCTCCTGTATTGTCATAATGTCAGAAAGTTTTAGAACCATTGTCTTCCTTGTCTTAGAAACGGGAGGACGCATTGGACAATGAAGTCATATATATATATATATATATATATATATAAACACACAAACACACACACACACACACACACATATATATATATATATAATATATATATATATTATACGTATTTATGTTGTTATGTTTATGCATGTATGTATGTATGTATGTATGTATGTATAAATAGATAGATAGATAGATAGATATTCGTTTAGTGTTGACTCAATACCATTGTAGTGAGTAATGATGTTTTATTTTGGTGGAGTCAGTCTCTTGCTACTCCGAGTTAATCCTGTTGGTACACAGGGTTTTCTTGCCTGAAAACCCTGTACATTCCTCTGACTCGACCAAAATAATGCATATCAGCCTACCTTTATTTCTACTATAGGCATAAGGACCGGAATTTTCTGGGAAAGGGGCAAGCCGATTAGATCGACCTCATTATTCAACTGGTACTTAATTTATCGACTCCGAAAAGATTAAAGGCAAAGTAAACTTCGGCGGAATTTGAACTCAGAACATAAAAACAGACGAAATGCTGCTAAGCATTTCGCCCGGCGTGCTAACGATTCTGCCGGCTCAGTCTATCTTCCTACGTACCTACCTACGTACCTACCTACGTACCTACCTACATACATACATACATACATACATACATACATACACGCGCGCGCGCGTATGTGTGTGTGTGTGTTTGTGTGTATATGCGTGTACATACATGAAGAGGGGATGACCACGGATGGAACGATTTTGATCATAGATCTGTCTGAATAGTCAGAGATGAACTGGGGGCTAAGCCAGGGGTTTTCAAACTTTTTGACTTGCGGACCCCTTTATATTTCAGGCTTTACCTTAGGGACTCCCTCATAAACGCTTATGAAATTTATACATAAATATTTGCTTAAAATAACATATTTTTACATTTATTTATTTAACAGTATTTAACAAATAGGTTTATTGTCAATTAAAAGATTTCGATTAAAAAAACATATATAAAATCAAATTGCCCATAAAAAGTATTTGCTGTCCATGGACTCCCTGTCTTGTCCTTGCGTACCCCCTGTGGTCCGCGGACCACAGTTTGAAAACCCCTGGGCTAAGCAATACCTGCAACTATGTTGCAGTACACCTAGAAACCCATTTTTGAGATAGGAGAAACAGGCAGTTGTGATAGTCATGCCTTTCTCAATGACATTAAAATTATTATTTTTTTGTTTTCATGAGGAAGTTAGTATCGGGTGATAAGACAGGTAAAGAGCTACACGGGTGTGTAATAGTGTAAAGTTAGGGGTCGTGATAAACTAAGAGAGAACCTACCTTACAGGTGCAACACACAGATGAATTGGAGAATGTCACAGGGTGGCCCACGGGTAAAATTTTACGGTCGTTATTGTTGCTGTTGGTGGTGGTGATGTTGTTGATGTTGGTGTTGTTGTTGCAGTTGCTGTAATTATTGGTGACGTTGTTGTAAATATTAGTGATGTTGTTATTGTTATTGTGGGCGTTATAAATGTTGTCATTAGTGTAACTACTATGGCTCACATCTGTTGTCGTCGCCGTTATCATCACAGTAGTAGTAGTAGTAGTAGTAGTAGTAGTAGTAGCAGTAGCAGCAGCAGCAGCGGCAGCAGCAACGGCAGCGGCAGCAGCAACGGCAGCAGCAACGGTCGATCACATTCCCCTACACTGAGGTGACAGACTCAGACTCCGTCCCTCCCAGCTCCCTACCTCCCCACTCACCCCTTTAACAACAAGAACCGGACAATCATGGGTGAAGTGTACCGTCTCGGACCATCAACTACTGCGATGGTGGTGGTGGAGGGGAGGAAGGATTTCACCACCACCACTACCACCCCATCAAGCTGGTTCCGATAATTGTACCCTACAGGTATTCTTCCCCCACCTGTCTTTCTTTCTGTCTGTCTCTCGCATTCTCTCTTTGTTTTTCTCCCTCTCTCTCTTTCTCTCTCTCTCTCTATATATATATACATACATACATACACACACACACACACACACACACACATATATATATATATATATAT
>NC_068982.1:125825117-125825916 GCF_001194135.2 Octopus bimaculoides
ATATATATATATATATAAGAAATTTCAAATGCACTAGTTCTCCATTCCAAACGCAACTAATACGTATGTATCAAGGAACATGTCTGTACGGAAATGTCTATGTATACATATGTATATGTATGTATGTATGTGTGGGTGGGTATATACGTGTCCTCCTCGTGTATAATAACAATAATAATTGACTCATTTGTGTGCATGTATGGACATTTGTGTATGTACATTTAAATGTACATATAAGTATTTATGTATTTATGTTATTTATGTATATCTATGCATATGTTAAAATATGCATATATATGTGAGTTTTTACGGTTTTTATATTTTTATATTTGGATATTTTAAATTAACCTTATGAACCTTATAAAATCTCTGAAAAGGTCTAGAGAATCATCCATGTACCTCTATTTCATCTATTTCTTCTACTAATTACTTCAGCCTACTGGGGTTATATAGATAGAATGAGGCGTGTCACACTAGACTGAAACAGCTGTAAGTCATTATCCCATTTTCTGTCACTATATGTCCTTCTTTAATTACTGATATGTCGCATGTGTTTGTATATTGTTATTATTGTCCTTTTAGTAAACAAATAAACAAGTAAATTGACAAATGCAATGTCTACAAGTTGATGAATACCACCTATTCCCCTCCATTTTCTTATTGCTATATAGATTAATGGTAAAATATCTTTTTACCCGCACCCATTTATTGCACTTAGTAATACAAGGAAAAAACATTAGTGTAATAATAATTGGGTATTCTTCCGGTAGTATATTGGATAGATATTATCCCTTATTGG
>NC_068982.1:125826360-125829112 GCF_001194135.2 Octopus bimaculoides
ATATTACATATTCCAGGGCCCTCAATGATTATAGGTATAAATCTGAACTTGTTGTCTGGATAGAGTAACTGCAGATTTCTCAATAGTTCAGCATAGATATTCTCTTTTTCACTGATCTTCAGCCTTATGTTAACATCCGCTGGGCAGCTAATTTCCACAACTGTACACAGTTTTTCTTCTCATCTCAAATCATTATATTAGGTGTGTTTTGCTTACATATTATTGAGGTCTTCACTGGCACATTCCACCAGTACTCCTTTCTATTGAGTGGCTATGGCTTCTACCATACTGTGGGTTCTTATTTCTTTGTCCTCGGGGTTATTCTTCCGACAGATTGCATTATAGAGTGTTCTAGCTACGCCATGTCTCATCGGTAATGATACCGTGATGACATTTCAGGACAACTGTTTATGATGTAGGAGATATCTTCGGTGTTAATTCCACAAAGTTTGTATTGGTTATCACATTTTACTGCTTTTCCTGCATCCCTATCCCTTTTGTGCATCAGGTACTTGGTTGATATTTCATGTTTCTGGATTACAAATGTATAGCCTTCAAAGTGGGAGGCAGTAATCCGGCTATTAGTCCATGATAGACTGTTTAGATGATCAATGTTACTATCATCTCGGAGCTTTCTACTAACATATCCATCCACAGTCTTCTGCTCATATAGGATCAACCTTTCATCTGATGATACATTGTGGTCGAATCGTACGATTTCTTTGGGCATGTATTTTAAGTTATCAGGCAAAGAATGTTGCTCAAGAAGCTACCTTCCAAGTCTTATGATGTTATCAGCCTCATGTATGCAAACTTGGTCAAGGGATGGACTTCGACACTTGGTGGTTAAAAGATGTTGCTGAAGGGATATGATACGACATTGAAAGGCACTTTGGATCGATGTTAAGCCTCTGCTGCCTTGTTTTCGTTTTAGGTAGAAGCAGTCTACGTCAGTGTTTATGTGGAAATTATGTGTGCTTGTTAGTAATTTTCGTATTTTCACATCAATGTTTCAAATCTCATCAATCGTCCAATCAAACAGCCCATCAAATCATTGCTGGAGATGTTGCTAATCTGGTTTACAGTTTTCCCCCTTTTCACAACCATATAACGACATTTATCCTGACCAAACTCCAACCCTGTATCCTTTGAGAATGTTGTAACTAGGTCAAGGCTCTTTTCCATCTCGTACATATTCTTTGCATGTATGTATGTATGTATGTATGTATGTATTGTTTGAGGCAGATCTAGCTGGTTTCCTTGAACGTTTCCTAAGACATGATAATTGTCGCCTTCATCACTTTGAGCCAGAGACAAAGAGACAATTCACGCAGTGAAAACTCCCCTCCTCACTTGCTCCAGCTAATATCCTGGATATGAGAGAAAAGATCTCTTCCTTTTGTCTGCATAGAAGGAACTTAAAGTCTCCATCAGTAACACTAATCCTTGTCCCAGAAGAATTCCACCTGCAAACAGGATATCGATCCACCTGAATCAGTGGAAGTTTTTAGCCCATTCTATCATCTTCCTTCTTACAGATTTTCATTCTCCTCTCTCCATCACTGCTTATGAACTCACCAGATAGAAGCCCAGGGCCTCATCAGCAAGAATTCCAGCGTTTTGCTCTCAATATAATCTCCTGGTCTCCAGATACTTGCATTTTACGGTCCCCCAGACAGCTGTTCGGAACATTCTACTTGCTTTTACTCTGCCATCGTTCTCCAGATCAACAATCTAGATTGCAACCGAACAACTGAACTGAAATGCACAAAGTCCAAGAAACTGCGATTTTTGGATACCCGCAAAGAGGAGAAATAATTCTTAACATGTACGGTCATACAAACGCTACCACCTATTGTTACAACACGGATCATAACACTATGCACACAAGTACGACATTATAATAGCTGGATCGATTTTATGTACTGTGAATGCCTTATTTTCAGCTTCGAGTATTGTAATTTGCTTTTTGTATTTTGTATTCTGCACCCTGGAATAGTGTATTCCAGAATTCCGAAATTATGAATGTTGAATCTTTTAGGTGAATTTTCGTACTTTGATCCAGAGCATTTTTAATATTGAGATTTATACTTCAGATTCTGCTCCAGAACTCGAAATTGGTATCTAATTTCATGCAGCATAATCTTCATATTTACCACCTGGTGTTACACTGTAGTGCATTGCATTGCATTGCAAGTCTGCTGTAGATTAGCAAAGCTAGTGCTGTTAATTCTACATCAGGTGATGCTAAGGTATACCGGCAGGTGTCACTCTGGAATAGCGGTAAAAAGTCTCTTGCACTGCTCTAAACCAAATCGAACAGTGAACATAAAAGTTCTGTACCTCTGAGCCTCACACTGTCTAGCGCACTTTTAACATTGTATTTTGGTATCGATTTTTAGCAATGAGAGTTGATATTTTTATTCTAATCTAATTTGGATATGACTCTTGGAACTGGAACACTTCTCGAACCACCCCTTTCCCCACGCACATATATGTTTGTGTGTGTGTGTGTGTGCATGCGTGCGTGGCTTATAGTAAGAAGTTTGCTTCCCAACTACATGGTTCCAGGTTCAGTCTCACTGCTCGGCACCTTGGGCAAATGTCTTCTATATATATATATATACACACAAACACACACACACACACACACACACACACACACACACATATATATATATATATATATATTGGGCATTTTCCTAGCATTTTTTTCGATGGCCCGATAACTGAAGAGATAACGGCGTGGGTT
>NC_068982.1:125829282-125830208 GCF_001194135.2 Octopus bimaculoides
ATATATATATATATATATATATATATAGGTGAGTGTGTCTGTCATTGTGTCTGTGTTTAACACTCGTGCGTTACACCTGGTGTTGGTTTGTTTACGTAACCGTAATAAATACCAGGCTTAAAAAAAGTACTGAGGTCGATTCATTCGACTAAAAATTCTTCAAGGCAGTGCCCCACCATGGCCACAATCTAATGACTGAAACAAATAAAAGATCTTATTTAAATCGCCGAAAATACATTGATAATAACTACAGAAATCAAATGTCTGTGGGCAAATGGGTTAATCTCTCAGCATACATTCAAATATTTGAACTCACGTGGACCGGTTTCTGGATTGCTCACCTTCCCCAGCACGCGTTACCATGATGGAGAGCCTCAACCCGTCACGATGAAGTGTGCGCTGCAACTGATTTGTTTGGCGCCAACTCATGGCAGCCACCAGTGTGAAAATAATTTCAATACGGAGCAAATATTTCACGAGAAAATATTTACGAAGATATTATTGACTCTATTATTATCTAGTGTAACAATTAAAAATGATAATAACAGAATTAATAATATAGGCGATTGCAGGAGATTGCAGGCCCCAAAAAGCATTAAATAGCTGAAGGATTAAAAGTAATCAAAGGACATACTAAGTACCTCTAGCTGCTAGAAATAACAGTCAAAACTCTTATTTAGATCGCCGAAAATACACTGATAATAACTATAGAAATTAACTGTCTGAAGGCAAACGGGTTAAGATAATCTCTCAGTGTGCATTCAAGTATTTGGACTCATGTGCCTGCAATCGCCTTTATTACTGATTCTGTTATTATCCTTTTTAATTGTTACACTACATAATAATAGAGTCAGTAATATCTTCGTAAATATTTTCTCCTAAATTATTTGCTCCGCATATGTATATATATATATATATATATATAT
>NC_068982.1:125830257-125831861 GCF_001194135.2 Octopus bimaculoides
GTAGAGTTTTGGCTACTCTTTCTAGCGGATTAGATATCCTATTATAGGCATCTCTGATGTGTTTAAATGTACACTGTATTTTATATAATATATATATAATAAATCTCATGGTAGCAAAAAAGTTTTTGAAATTCCATTTACTACCAGTGGTCTAGCGAGAAGAAAAAATTAGTCAATAGACAATATATTATTCATTTAAAATACAGTGTACATTTAAACACATCAGAGATGCCTATAATAGGACATCTAACCCGCTAGAAAGAGCAGCCAAAACTCTACACCACAATTAGGGATAATTTTGAAAGGGAATGAAAAATAAAAATAAAAACATTATTTTTCATTCCCTTTCGAAATTATCCCTAATTGTGGTGTAGAGTTTTGGCTACTCTTTCTAGCGGATTAGATATCCTATTATAGGCATCTCTGATGTGTTTAAATGTACACTGTATTTTATATAATATATATATATATATTAAATGTAGCTGTATTAAAAACACACAGACACATACACACACACATATATGTGTGTATAGTTCTATACTGCATACCTACCGTTGCATGTATCTATAACAGATACCATGTACACCTATAATATTCTGACTAATTACTGAATAAACACAAAAGAATCACTTTTTATCACACGATATCAAAGTATCATTACTTAAATAGCGCTTTGCATTGGAATCCAGTTACTAAACCTTATAATCTCCTCTTTTTATTTTCGTTTCTTCCGTGTCCCCCTGGTTCTTTCGTGATAGGTAAAGGTTCGTGCAAGTTTCTTTAGGAGTTGCGTTACTCACACGGTTATTTGATACTTATCACTTGCTTTGAGTCGTTCTGAAATTCCTAATATCGTATTACGAAAAAGAGGCTTATAGAGTGGAGTCACACAGTATGACAGTGACATAGTAAGCCATAGAATTATGGCGAGATAGATAGTCAGATATGTGCGTATACATACATACATACATACATACATACATACATACATACATACATACATACTTACATACATGCATGCATACATACATACATACATACATACATACGTACGTACATACGTACATACATACATACATACATACTGGCTGTGTGGTAAGAAGTTTGCTTCTCAAGCACATGGTTCTGGGTTCAGTCCCACTGCGTGGCACCTCCGGCAAGTGTCTTGTACTCTAGTCTCGAGCAGACCAAAGCCTTGTGACTGGATTTGGCAATAATCTACAGATGTGGTCCAATTTGTTTCTTGATCAAAAGTTTTCTCCATTTTCTGATTATTTTAACTTATATTTATATAATTATATATTATTTATATACTATATAGAGGCACAGGTGTGACCATGTAGAAGCGCAGGTGTGGATGACTGGTATGAAGCTTGCTTCCCAACCACATGATTTCGGGTTCAGTCCCACTGCGTAGCGCCTTGGGCAAGTGTCTTCTACCATAGCCTCGGGCCGACCTAAGCATTATGACTGGAATTGGTAGACGAAAACTGAAAGAAGCCCGTCGTATGTATGTATGTATGTATGTATGTATGTATGTATGTATGTATGTATGTATGCATGCATGCATGTATGTATATATATATATATATATATATATATAT
>NC_068982.1:125833691-125836191 GCF_001194135.2 Octopus bimaculoides
ATATATATATATATATATGCGCATAGAGAGATAGCGAGAGAGAGAGAGAAAGAGAGAGAGAGAGAGAGAGAGAGATAGAGAGAGAGAGAGAGTGAGTGAGTGAGTGAGGTTAGTCCACAAATTCATAGAAATATATATGCAGAGAAACAAACGATAAAAGTTTTGTCGAATGCGTTCAGTTAGCCACATTTATTCTAATCTTCGACTCTTTTATCGCAGAAGAATTTGAATTAGAATTTCAATCAGAAAGGCGTTAAAAAAAAAAAGAAAAGAAAAAAATCAAACGTAATCAGCTTTGAGATTTTATCTTAGTCGTGGCGTGAATAAATGAATAGAATTTGGGAAATTTTAAAAAGTTTTATTGTAGCTACCTTGTTCTGCTAAAAGAATCGAGCTTTTTAAACAGAAAGGAATCAGTAAATGGTTGTACCATTTTCCCTTAGTTCCTAAGAGTTATCAATAAACATTGATGATATGATTTATAGGTTTAGATTTAAATCTCTATCCGTAAAAACCGTATCAACTCATTGTATAACATAAGCAAAATACTTGAAAGGAAATTCGTAATGGATGGAAAAACCCAATACTTTTACAATTAGCCGAAGTCGAGCACTGTTATAATGTATTTAGTCAAAACATAAAGCTTAACTCTTTGCCTATTGAAAAAATTCTCAAAAGTTTGTCCCAAACGTCTATGCTTGCTTTCAAACTTTTTATTTAACCCTTGTTTCATACGCTCTGAGTAACATAAAACTTTCCTTTCATAAGTCTCAAATTACTCTGGTGGTTGAAAAATATTGGGAATATGTATCATAAATGCTGCATGGACCCCAGAGAGATATGTCCTGTGTGTCACATGTAACACAAGTCAAGCAAAGTGTTAAGAACAATACCACAATCACCGTTGATTCAATCTTTGTAATGTAACATCTAAAATATATCGTCTTTACTCATTCTTTTATTCTCATTTTACACGAATTTTATGGAGTCAAACGATGCTAATTTTAGTATTTAAGAGTGTGCTGCATTTATAAATAAAGACTCCTTATTAAAATACGAAACTAACTTAAGAAATATGTAGGTAACTTAAAACAAATGAATGCAAATTTAAATGAAACTTTCATATTAATTATCCGGAGGCACTGGTAATTTTTGTATGAAAAATTCAGAATGTTTATTAATTATACAGAAAAATTGTGACATAGTTTTTGATGATTTTTAAAAATACAATTAATAATTTTTGATTTATTAAAATCTTTCTTCAAATATTGTGACTGTATCAAGAATTCTATACTAAACCTTTTTTAAATCACTCACCCATTCTCCTTCTTTCTCTCCCTTTCTCTCTCTCTCTCTCTCTCTCTGTATATATATATATATATATATATATATACGCGCACACATACACATATATGCCACAAACACACACACGCACACACACGCACACACACACACACATATTCATACCACTTAAACAACAAGTAATCGAAATTTGTGTGGTTCACATTTTGTTTAGAGGTGCTAATGGCATAAGCAACAGCTTTGTTGCTTGGAGGTCGCGAAATCGGCTCCTCGTGAACTCGACTCACATTATAACGCTCATCACAAACAATAATACGATAAAGAAGTAAAACTGATACATGTGATTTCTCTGAATTTATGTAGATTTACTGTTTCATGACAAAAGAACTTTACACACAAAAAAAAAGCGATATTGCGAACAAAAAGAAGTCATTGACATCTTGGCGCTAGTTTAGTACGTGAAGAAATTGTCAAATACGAGAACAAAGTCAGCTAAAGAATGTTGCTGTTTTCTGTCGGTTTAATTAAATTTGATTCATTCTAAAGCTACCGTTAACTTAATCTCGTTTACAAACAGCATCACGACAATCTTAACAAGCTGTTATTGGCAAGTACAAATAAAGATTAGTGTGTATTTACACTTTCTCAGACATCCACTTTACAACGATACTCGTCAATAAATTCAGTTAAACGCTACCATTTTGTCTGGTCGGATATTTGTAGCAACACATAGCTGCAGTGAATATGATGTGTGAGTGAAGTAGAAATATAATTATGATTAACAATAATAGGAAATTTATACGAGACATGGTGGGATAAATAGTGATTTTTTGTAGTAAGTCGGTGAAGGTGTGTGTGTGGTAAAAAGTTTGCTTCCCAACCACATGCTTCAAGGTTCAGTCCCATTGCGTGGCACCTTGGGCAAGTGTCTTTTACTATAGCCTCGGACTGAATAAAGTCTTGTCAGTGGATTTGATAGACGGTAATTGAAAGGAGCCCATTATATATGTGTGTGTGTGTGTGTGTGTGTTTGTGTATACATGTGCCCCACCACCGCTTGACAACCAGTGTTGGTGTGTTTACGTCCCCGTAATTAGCGGTTCGGCAAAAGAGACCGATAGGATAAGCACCAGGATTTAAAAACCAAATAAGTACCGGGATCGATTCATTCGACTAAAAATTCTTCATGACCGCAGTC
>NC_068982.1:125838387-125839188 GCF_001194135.2 Octopus bimaculoides
AAATTTTCCCACTGCGTGGCACCTTGGGCAAGTGTCTTCTACTATAGCCTCGGGCTGACCAAAGCCTTGTGAGTTGATTTGGTAGACGGAAACTGAAAGAAGCCCGTCTTATATATGTATATATATATATATATGTATATGTGTGTATATGTTTGTGTGTCTGTGTTTGTCACCCCAGCATCGCTTGACAACCGATGCTGGTGTGTTTACGTCCCCGTAACTTAGCAGTTCGGAAAAGAGACCGATAGAATAAGTACTTGGCTTCCAAAGAATAAGATCTGGGGTCGATTTGCTCAACTAAAGGCGGTGCTCCAGCATGGCCACAGTCAACTGACTGAAACAAGTAAAAGAGTAAAGAGTATAACAAATACTGCGTGTTACCGAGAAATTTATAGAGAGCAAAAAAAAACAAAACTTCTAAGCAAACAACTCTAGACTTGTCTTTTAAAAAGAAATCTACAAGTCCGCCTACGAGTGCTTGTGAGTCGGCGATTGCGTCTACAAGAAATGGTGTGCGTGAGTCTAGTGCGAGTGAAAGTGGTTCAGAAAACGATAATAATAATAATATTTAGAATTCTTTGCATTCTACTATTGTTTTACTGCCATTTATTTACGAGTATTGTAAATTTTATAGTTAAAATATTTTTCTGGGAATTAATTACGTTTTATAATAGTGCTACTATGGGAAATTATTGCTCCACTTTTCGAGCTTTCACTTTTCGAGCGGTCTCCAGAAACAAATTAACTTGTATATCGAAGCATTACTCTCTCTTTCTCTCTCTGTGTCTCTCTCTCACTATA
>NC_068982.1:125839459-125842728 GCF_001194135.2 Octopus bimaculoides
TATATATATATATATGTATGTATATATGTATATATATAGGCGCAGGAGTGGCTGTGTGGTAAGTAGCTTGCTTACCAACCACATAGTTCCGGGGTCAGTCCCACTGCCTGGCACCTTGGGTAAGTGTCTTCTACTATAGCTTCGGGATTTGGTAGACGGAGACTGAAAGAAGCCCGTCGTATATATGCATATGTATATATATGTATGTGTGTGTGTTTGTGTGTCTGTGTTTGTCCCCCACCATCGTTTGACAACTGATACTCGTGTGTTTACGTCCCCGTAACTTAGCGGTTCGGTAAAGAAGACCGATAGAATAAGTACTAGGGTTACAAAGAATAAGTCCTGGGGTCGATTTGCTTGACTAAAAGCGGTGCAAACTTGGTCAAGGGATGCACTTCGACACTTGGTGGTTAAAAGATGTTGCCGAAGGGATACGATACGACATTCAAAGGCACTTTGGATCGATGTTAAGCCTCTGCTGCCTTGTCACTGTTTAAGGTAGAGGCAGTCTACGACACTGTTTATGAGGAAATTATGTGTACTTGTTAGTATCTTTCGTGTTTTCACATCAATGCATCGGATTTCATCAATCGTCCAATCAAGCAACCCAAATGTTGGTATGAGTACTGACACCGCAAACACATTGTGGGCCACTGTTTTATTTAATGCAGAGACTTCTGAGGTTCAAATTTTCTTTATTCGGCTGTACTATTCTATAGTGACACGTGTTTTGTTACAGGAACCATTGTAAAATATATTTTCATCCACCCCTAGATACCTGTAACATTCCTCGTCGGATATAGGGGAAACAGTCAAGTCATTCATGGAGATGTTGCTAGTCTAGTTTACAGTTTTCCCCCTTTTCGCAACCATATAACGACATTTTTCCTGACCAAACTCCAACGCCACATCCTTTGAGAATGTTGTTACTTGGTCTGGGCTCTTTTCCATCTCGTGCATGTATGTATGTATGTATATGTACGTATATATATATATGTATATATATATTTCGTCTTCCTGTCGTGTTTTCTGTTTGCCACTATTCCTCCGCATTACAAATTTAATTTAATTTAATTTAATTTAATTTGTTTCCGCGGGAAGAACTATTCTAACCATGCGTCCTGCCCTAATTCTTCGAAACGCTTAGTTTAGAATAGGGGCAGCTGATGAAGGAAATATTCTCTATGTGGCCTGTTTGTTTTCTGTGCTCTGTTTATGTTGTTTTTCATTTTGTCCGCGTTTTTTTGTGACGTCCTGTTCCCAGATATGCATCTATATATATATGTAGATGTAGGTATGTACATACATGTACGTATATGTGCATATACTCACATAATATTTGTATTATATATATATATATATATATATATATATATGCAAATCTATGAATAGGCTTTATATGTATAACAGTTTGTGTGTGTATGTGTCTGTGTGTGTGCGTGCGTGTGCGTATATATGAGATGATAACGTGTGTGTACATATGTGTATGCTAGGAAATATTTTCGGTGTTGTGTTAGGAAATTGATACATTATTAACAATTTCGTTTAAATATCACTCCCCACCAGCCATTCTCACCACCTATATCATTTTTACTCTTCCCCTTCCTCCACTTCCTCCTCCTACGATTACTACTACAACTGATGATGATGATGATGATGATGATGATATGATATTACTGCTAAAACCACCACACCAAAGATATCATGAGTGTCATCATTGTCATCAACACCTCCAGCACCACCATGATCCACCTCCTCCTCCTCCTTCTCCTCCACATCATCATCATCATCATCACGATCATCATCATCATCATCACGATCATCTTAAGCGCGAATAGCTGTGGCAACAGTAGCAACAGTATCATTGACAGCCTTAATGACATTGTCATTAGCTCCTGCTGCTACTACTACTACTATCACTACTACTACCACAACTAATACTACCACTACTACAACCACTACTACTACTACTACTACTACTACTACTACTGCTGCTGCTGCTGCTGCTGCTGCGACTACTACTACTACTACTACTACTACTACTACTACTACTACTACTACTACTACTAAAAGAGACAAAAAAGGGAGTAGTAGGAATAGTCACAAGACCGACTAGTCCGACAACGGCAGCAGCAGCAACAACAGCAGCAACAGCAGCAGTAGCAAGAAAAGCAAACACCAACAAAAAGCCTTGCGAAGTACCTGCCGTCCTCCATATCGCGGTAATTGAAAAATACGTAAACTTCCATTTTAACTTGAAACAGTTTTTTTTTTTTCATGCTTTCAAGAGACAAGGAGAAAGGGTAACCTTTCCTACACAAAGTAAATAACTAGCCGCAACAACAACAACAACAACAACAACAACTACTACTACTACTACTACTACTACTACTACTACTACTACTACTACTACTACTACTAATAATAATAATAATAAATTCGTTTTATTGGCCACAAGGGCTAATATCAATTAAAAACATATAAGGACAAAGACAGGACGGTTACAAAAGGTTTTGTCCGAAAAGGTAGGAAAGTTCGTCTAAACAGAGGAAGAAAACGGAGAAAGATATAACAAATAAATAGATAAATAAATAGATAAATAAATAAGTGGAACTCCCAAAGGGGGAGGCGCTTCGAAAAGGGAAAGGTTACACGTGGAAAAACCCATAAAACCACGGGAGCCTGGTCAGAAAAAATAAGAAAGGGGTATAGAGCCCTTTCTCCTTTTACATTACCTTTTTTTTTTCTTTTTTTTCTACAGGTGTATTCTCAGAATTGGTCCGTTTATACTGGCCATTCTTCCAACAGTCACCCATCTTTCAACGAATTTGCTATGAGACAGCACTTCAACAACAACTATTATTATTATTATTACTATTATTTCTTTATTGCTCACAGGGGGCTAAACATAGAGGGGACAAACAAGAACAGACAAAGGGATTAAGTCGATTACATCGACCCCAGCGCGTAACTGGTACTTATTTAATCGACCTCGAAAGGATGAAAGGCAAAGTCGACCTGCCGGAATTTGAACTCAGAACGTAACGGCAAACGAAATACCTATTTCGTTATTGCCCACAAGGGGCTAAACATAGAGGGAACAAACAAGAACAGACGAACGGATTAAGTTGATTACTGCTAAGCATTTCGCCCGGCGTGCTAACGATTCTGCCAGCTCGCCGTTACAACAACAACAACAACAACAACAACAACAACAACAATAATAATAATAATAATAATAATAATAATAATAATAATAATAATAATAA
>NC_068982.1:125843218-125844882 GCF_001194135.2 Octopus bimaculoides
TTTTGGTAATGAAAGGTGGCGAGCTGGCAGAAACGTTAGCACGCGGGGCGAAATGCTTAGCGGTATTTCGTCTGTCTTTATGTTCTGAGTTCAAATTCCGCCGCGGTTGACTTTGCCTTTCATTCTTTCGGGGGTCGATAAATTAAGTACCAGTTGCATACTGGAGTCGATCTAATCGACTGCCCCCCCCCCACTTCTTGTGCCTAGAGTAGAAAAGAATATTTTGGTAATGAATGTCATGGACCAATGATTATAAGACTTGTAACTAATTGTTTATTAATTCAAATTCTCAGCAGCTGTTTCCGAGACTTAATTCTTCGTGCCTCAGTACATAGTCATAGCCACTAGTTCTAGTAATATAATCTAAAACAGATTGGTCCCCTAACCGTTCCTTTAATGCCTTCGAAGTTTAAACTGGATGCTGGTTTTCAGGATATCTTCGGAGTTGTGTAGGTATTTGCCTATTTGTATACGAGGTCGTAGACGAGCGATGAAAATTTTGACATTTCAAGAACGAAATGGAAAGTGAAATTTACAGTTTCTTTTAAAAGCTAAACTGTCGCTTCCACGATGTAAATAAGAAATGAATTAATATACGTATGGAAAGAAAGAAAGAGAAAAATAAAAAAAGAAAGAAAAAAGAAAGAAAGAAAAAAAGAAAGAAAGAAAGATGGTTAACAGGTTAATGGAAAAGAAATTCTTTTATTCTCGATCGTTTAGTCTCGTTTACTCGGAGCAAACAAACCAAATGAAAGGGGTTTTACAACGATGGATGTAAGGTAATTTTTTAAAAACAGTCTTTGAAAGACGCGTTCGTTCCCTTGAAATGATTAAATGTTTAAATGGTGTTGAATCCACAACAAACAAGTAATCTATATAAACCGAAGACCAAAACGAGCTTTGCTTACAATTAGGTCGTTCGTTCAGTGTAAACAACTTAACTTTTTCGCAAATCTTTCTTACCCTTCGTCTCTCGTTATTTTTCACTCTATCCCTTGTCTCTCTCATTCCCTCTCTTCTCTCTCTCTCTCTTCCATACATTTATTATTTCCCTTTTCGTTACATCTCTAATCTTTTCATCTTTGTCATGCCTATTACTGCCACCCCTTCTTTTTCTCTTCTCACACTTAAAACCCTCTGCCCCTCTCTCACATTCTCCCACATACATTTCATTCGTAAGCTTTCATTCATATTTCCAATTATGCTCTAAGTTCTTCTTCTTCTTCTTCTTCTTCTTCTTCTTCTTCTTCTTCTTCTTCTTCTTCTTCTTCTTCTTCTTCTTCTTCTTCTTCTTCTTTTTATTATTATTATTATTATTATTATTATTATTATTATTATTATTATTAATAGATCTACGAAAAAAAAAACCTGTGATATTTCATGTGGCCCCTTTATGTATCCAGTTCAAATCCTGTAGAATCGACTTAGCTTTTTATCTTTCCAGTGGGGTTCGATAAAATAAGTATCATGAATGTCACAGCTTATTTAGCCCGGAATTTGTTCATTCCGGCCAGGAATAGCTTTATCCTCCTCCGCTTTATCATCACCAGCACCAGTACCAGCACTAGCACCATCATCATCATCATCATCATCAGTTCGTAGGAAATATTGTCATGGAAATAGGGCTGGACTACTCCCCCCTCTCTCTCTCTCCCTATACATAT
>NC_068982.1:125846470-125848917 GCF_001194135.2 Octopus bimaculoides
TATATATATATATATATATATATCGATAAATAATCGATAAATAAAGTACCAGTCGAGGACAGTGGATTTTCGAAATTGTTAAGGCGTTGGAGAAAATGCTTCGCAATATTTGTTTCGGTGCAGGGTGTTGTGTGTTCATCGCTTGTTCCTTTATTCGTGTTAACATCACCACGATGAGCTTCCACACAGTTTCCGTCTATCAAATCCACTCACAAGGCATTGGCTATCATACAAGACACTTGCTCAAGGCTGCACAGTGGACTTGAACTCAAATTCATGTAATTGCGAAGCGATCTTCTTAACTACAGTCATACTTATTTATTTATTATTTTATTTTATCTTATTCTATTTCATTTTATTTAATTGTACATTGGTGGAGGCGCAATGGCCCAGTGGTTAGGACAGCGGACTCGCGGTCATAGGATCACGGTTTCGATTCCCAGACCGGGCGTTGTGAGTGTTTATTGAGTGAAAACACCTAAAGCTCCGCGAGGCTCCGGCAGGGTATGGTGGTGAACCCTACTGTACTCTTTCACCACAACGTTCTCTCACTCTCTCTTCCTGTTTCTGTTGTTCCTGTAATTCAAAGGGTCAGCCTTGTCACACTGTGTCACGCTGAATATCCCCGAGAACTACGTTAAGGGTACAACGTGTCTGTGGAGTGCTCAGCCACTTGCACGTTAATTTCACGAGCAGGCTGTTCCGTTGATTGGATCAACTGGAACCCTCGACGTCGTAAGTGACAGAATGCCAACAGCAACAATCGTACACTGATTAGGTGGCTGAGGTAACAATTCTCTTCACATTTTCTTCGAAGCAGTTCCAGCAGTTCTATTATCTTATCTCTTCCATTTTCTCCGTTTTCAATTTTAATTCTTTTTGTCCTCCTTCCTTCCTGCAGAATTATCAGATATTGTTGTGTGTTGCTTTGTTATTAATCTGAATAAATTTGCTTTTTCTGCTCATTTTGTTTTAATGGTGTTTTTACAGTTTAAGGTCATCGCCATATTCGCTGTCGCCTTTGCCATTACCATCGTGGCCACCACCACCACCACCACCACAACCTTCGTTATAATCTTCGTTACAGTCATCATCATCAACAGCAACAAGAGCATCGATATCATCATCATCATCATCATCATCATCATCATCATCATCATCATCATCAGCGTCGTCGTTGTCGTTGTAGTCATTGCAGTTGTTGTTGTCCTTATCCTTCTCCCCTCCTCCTTCTCTTCCGCATCCTTCTCCCTTACTCCTTCTCCTCAACATCCTCCTCCCCTTTCTTCCTCTTCCTCCTCATCGTTGTCGACATCATCGTCGTGGTCACCCCTCTCCTCCTTATCATCCAAATCATCGTCGTCGTCACCAACGTCGTCGTCATCATCATCATCATCGTCGTCGTCATCATCATCATCATCGTCGTCGGCATCATCATCATCACCACAGTTTCTACCCAATTACGAGAGATATCGGTGATGGTGCCGCTGAATACCAAAAGCAGAATTGGCACGAAACGGACAGACAGAGAGAGAGACAAGAGACAGACAGACAGACAGACAGACAGACAGACAAACAGACAGGTAGGACAGGTAGGCAATTAGGTAGGAACGTGAAAACGCCTGGTGTCATATCTTTTGAGCTGTCTTACAAGTGTCAGCTCATTGAAAGGCAGCTCCTTGTTAAGGCCGAATAACTTCAGAAACAGGACCACAGTTTTCTTTTCATTCAAATCAGTTTCGCCTTGCCAAATAATGTTTACTCTAGCGACACGCTGGAAATTGTTGAACGTACGTCTGGATATATGGAAAGGTAAAAAGAAAAAAGAAAAAGAACTATTATAAACTTCTAAAGACTCATCGAATACCCCCCGCCTCTTCACCCGCTCTGTTTTACTTTCGAGAAAATTGCATTCTACAAATTAGTCTCTGAAAGGGACACATGATAAGTCTGCTTATTTTATTCCGGTTTATAATGCTGCTAGTGTTGTTCGTGTTGTTGTTAGTGGTGTTGTTTAAACCCAATTCGGCCCTACTTGAGTGGGTCTATGATCAAAGGCATTCCTGCCGTGAACATCACGACCTTTCTTTTTTTTTCCCCTTTTTTCTTTTCTTTTTCTGTCCAGACATAGTCTAACCTGGAATACATTATCCAATATTCCTACCTTTCATAAGACGCTAGGACAGTGTGTGTATGTGTGAGTGTGTGTGTGTGTGTATGTATGTGTGTGTGTATGTATGTGCGTGTGTACGCCTGCAGGTGTGTGTGTGTGTGTGTGTGTGTGTGTGCGTGCGTGTGTGTGTGTGTGTGCGTACCTGTGTGTTTCTCATGGTGGCGGCGAGAGCGGCTGTGCAAATTGAAAAAGGGTAGCGGTAGGGCAGAAAAATTTCCATACTTTTCCTTGTTTCTGCCATAGTGACGCACCACGTTGAAGAGTTTAGTCGAAT
>NC_068982.1:125849678-125850731 GCF_001194135.2 Octopus bimaculoides
ATATATATATATATATATATATATATATATATATATATATATACATATAACAGCCACCGCAGGTTAAGTAAAATCACTGGTAAGCTTGAACTCGAGTTGAGGTGTTGCCACACTATGAATGTTAAGCTATTCGAATTAATCTGTACAGGTGTATATTTTATGAGTATGCGTGTGCTTGGCTGTGTGTGTGTGTGTGTGTGTTTATGATTGTTTGCCTAAGTACAAAACAAATGTGTATCTGTACACCTATTATTATGTGTGTGTGCGTGTACATTTGTTGTTGCTTATGTATGTATTGGATAGGAATGCGTTTGCGTATGGTCGTGTGTGTGCGCACGCGCGTGCACATGCGTATTTATGACTATGTCCCTGCGTGTGAATATAGAGCAGTAGCAGCAGCAGTAGTAGTGGAGATCACAATGAAAGAGAGTATCCATTTCTATACTAAAAGTATATCACAGCCTTCCTGAATATTATGATTAGTCAAGCGTGGCTTAATCACCAGTTTCACTTAACAAAACCCCCGTAAGTAGTCTAAATAGTTAACTAAGTACTAATTAACTGCAACTAATAGCTTGCTAAACTAGTGATTATAAGTGACGTCCCACGAAGTGGGAGAATTCTCAGGTTACCATGTTGATTTGAAGTGTGCCTGATAGGAGTCCGTTGAAGGCGCGACGCTAACCCCAACTGGCCAACACCGCGTTCCAGATAAGAATCTAACACGGAACAGATTAATAGGGGGTATCTGCTGAATAACTTTTCAAAGTGCCGAGTCACACGGCAAGCAATGGCGGGAGACACTTGCTCACTGAAGTGTGCAAAAATAAATAAATAAACAAATAAATAATAAACAAAGCACAGACGTAGCTGTGTGGTAAGAAGCTTGCTTCCCGACCACATGGTTCCGGGTTCAGTCCCACTGCGTGGCACCTGGGGCAAATGTCTTCTACTATAGCCTCGGGCCGACCAAAACCTTGTGAGTGGATTTGGTAGACGGAAGCTGAAAAAAGCCCGTCGTATATATGTATATGTATATATATATATATATAT
>NC_068982.1:125851294-125852239 GCF_001194135.2 Octopus bimaculoides
GGAATTTGAACTCAGAACGTAAAGACAGACGAAATACGTGCTAACATTTCTTATTTCTTTACTGCCCACAAGGGGCTATACACAGAGGGGACAGACAAACGGATTAAGTCGATTATATCGACTCCAATGCGTAACTGGTACTTATTTAATCGACCCTGAAAGGATGAAAGACAAAGTCGACTTCGGCGGAATTTGAACTCAGAACGTAGCGGCAGACGAAATACCGCTAAGTATTTCGCCCGGCTTCTGCCAGCTCGCCGCCTTTGTAGAAAAGATAATAATGATTTCAAATGTTGGTTCAAGGCTAGCAATTTCAGTCTTCATCAGGTACTTATTCTATCGACCCTGAAAGGGATGAAAGGCAAAGTCGACCTCGGTGGAATATAAACCCAGAACGTTAAAGACGGACGAAATGATACCAAGCATTTTGTCCGACGTGCTTACGATTCTGCCATCTCAGAATATACCTCAGGATTTACAATGTCTTTTTTTCTCTCTTTTGTCACCAGTTAGAGCATAAACAAGACGTTAGCGAAGCGATCTTAGCCATTTGTCTACAATGCGTCCGCCGTACAGCACACAAGTACACACATACATAAACATATACACACATGCATACACATATGCACACATGCATACATAGATATTACACACACACATTTACATGTGTAAACATATTTAAACCGCTTTCTTTTCTCCAAATCCATAGACAAGGTAAGAAAATGAAACAAATGAGTTTCTGTTAATGGCGGATATTTGAAAACAGTTTTCAGTCTGCACTTATTGAGGATCAGGTTAATGGAGGGGAGGGGAAGTCGTTACAAACCATCTCCAAGGACATGGTTATCTTAAAAGGTTTTCGTCTGAGACCACTTAAATGTTGCTATGGAGAGAAAGGGAGAGAAAGGGAGAGAGAGAGAGAGAGAGAGAGAGAGAGAGAGAGAG
>NC_068982.1:125852635-125853284 GCF_001194135.2 Octopus bimaculoides
ATATATATATACACGCGCGCACGCAGACACACACATATACATACGTACACAATCTGTAACATGTTCAAATGTAACAGCATTGGGTAAACACGCGTGAGCACCCACTCACTCGACATCTCTTTCCTTCTTTCTTCCTTCCTTCCTTCCTTTCCTTTTTATTTCACTCTCTCACTCTTCTCTTTGTCTTTTTATTTCACACTCTCTCTCTCTCTCTCTCTCTCTCTCTATATATATATATATATATATATATATATATACATACACACATACATACATACATACACGTGTATGTGTGTTCATGTAGGCGGGTATGTATGTATAGGAATATACATACATATACATAATATATATGTATATACACACAGACATATACATATGAGGCTGTGTGGTAAGAAGCATGGTTCCCAACCACATGGTTCCGGGTTCAGTCCCACTGCGTCGCACCTTTGGCAAGTGTCTTCTACTATAGCCTCGGCCGACCAAAGCCTTGTGAGTGGTTTTGGTAGACGGAAACTAAAAGAAGCCCGTCGTGTATACGCATATGCACAGACATATAGACACACATATACATGTATATATATGCATATGTATGTCTATGTGTGTACGTGTGTGCATGCATGTATATATATATATATATATATATATATAT
>NC_068982.1:125854152-125865042 GCF_001194135.2 Octopus bimaculoides
GCATACATATATACATGTACGGTATATGTGTATACACACTGTAAAATACTAGCAAAATCCTATATTTCAAACTACTACAGACACAGCTTATACATGCACACACATGAATTGGAATGGCTGCTACTGTCCAAACTTCATTAAAATAGACTTGTTATTATGTTACCGACCGAAAGACCTAGATAAATATTAATAAGATCATGCTTACGTATATACATATATAATACTTACACGCACACTCAAATACATACATGCATAATGTACATACATACATACATACATACATACATACATACATACATACATACATACATACATACATACATGTACACCCATACATTCATACATATAGAAACTAAGAGCTAAGTTTTGAAATATTACCCAATTCCCCGAATTCACTTCTTCAACTGTTAGTTTACTCAGACAGTTTCATTATTGGCTAAAAGGAAATGGGGACTCGGGAACTTAATTGTAAGGGTTAGCTTAATCTGTCTTTAATCCCTGGATTATTTGTAACTTAACAGCAATGTTTACCTTCGGTCATGTGAATTTCTGATAAGTTGTGAACAAATACAGAACATATATTCTTACTAATAGGAAGATGAGGTCAGCAATTCAATCCCCCGCGACCCGTAGTATCGTAAGGACACTCCGTGGGGATTTCCAATAAATATTCAGTGATGTCACTTCCAGTACATTTCTCTAGGCTCACTGGAACTTTCTGCTTAAGCATGTGCAAGCAAGGGAAACAACTGTTCATTTTAAATAGATCCCACTCCGTGGAACTGGAAACTGTACCTTCTGTCTGACTGAAAGGTAAACGAACTGGGCCATGTACTTAAGTAGTCAGGCTATTTGTCACGGAGAGGATAAAACAATACAACAACGACAATCCATTAACTGAGAAACCGGCTGATAACAGAATAAAGCTATGTCGATGATCTTAGTGATTTAATCCTTCGCCATTCGAGTTGGTGTTGTTTTGTCGAAAATTAGTTCTGACTGAGCAGACCTAAAACAAAAGACTTTCCAACCACGATCATCTCATGGCTTTTGTACCGAGGACTACACTTTGTTGTCTGTTTGTAATTAATTTATATTTCTATTAGACGGTTGTGTGAAGGTACGTGGCCTAGTGTTAAGGCGCGTGGCCTAGCACTCACGATCTAGCGTGGTTCGATTCTCGAACCGAACGACGTGTTGTGTTCTTGAGCAAAACACTTAATTTCACGTTACTCCAGTTGACTAGCCTTCTGAAGAGGAAAAGGGGATGTTGGCCTGCTCGTCTAGCCAACGGGGTGGCATCATTCAAAAACTAAAACGATGCAAAGTGCATTGTGACTAACGATGTGTAACAACATCCGATAGTTTGGTCGATCACGTGATTAGACAGTTAAATGATCTGAGTAAATTTAAGAGTGTAGAGGATCCTTTGGCTGTCATCTTTTAAGTGGTTGACAGAGAAGACAGTTATTTCAGATTCTTTATGATATCTAAAAAAAAATTGATGTCTTACCGTTCTGAATAAATGTCATGCCGGGGTTGATAGTGCAAAAACCAGTACCATCGTGGCATTGATTCAATCGATTATACTCCGAGCAAGAAATATTGTTCTTTTGCTTTGTCTAAAAGAAATCTCACGTCAAGGCGCGTGGTTTTAATTGTCATGTGTGCTGCACTTTCAATCGCCAGATTGTAGGTTCGATTCCAAAATCGGGCGGCGTGTTGTGTTCTTGAGCAAAGCACTTCATTTCACGTTGTGCTAGTGCTGCGCCGGGACTGTCATACCAAAGAATAAACCTAACATTTCTTCTGCGTGTCGTAAGAAGGCGACTAAGATAGGCCAAGGTAGGATCTGCGCTCCGACCTCGTGAAAATCCTCCCCAGCAGTGACCACCTTAGCAGACCCATGGGTTGTTGCTTGAGTGATGCAAAGGTGTATCCGCTAGAAGTAGAGAATCACCAACAAATGATGGATGCAGAGACGCGCTTTTAACTTCTACTAATGAAACGGTTTAGTAATTGTTCCCTTTTATCCATAATCCATTTTCCTTGTTTTGATGAAACTTAAGCAACGAATTTTTTTTTATATGAAATTATTTAAAATCATTTTCTCGACTTCATTTTGAGTTTCAAATTTATTAAAATATCATTTTCAGGATCGATGACAGACAAACGTCAGTTTTTTTTTCTTTCATAACCACTGTGACGTGCTTCTGTCGTGAAGGCACGTGGCTTTGTGGTTGTGATATTCGGCCAACGATCGTAAGGCCGTGAGTTCGAGTCCTGGCAGCACGTTGCATCCTTGAGCAAGTCAGTTCATTTCCCCATTGCTCTAGTCCACTCAGCTGGTAAAAATGAGTTTTACCTGTAATTCAAAAAGGCCAACCTTGTCACAGTCTGTGTCACGCTGAATCTCCCAGAGAATCTACGTTAAGATTAACCGTGCATCAATTCCTGTTGGTAAAATATATTGTTAGCTCTAATATAATATACTTTATACTATACTCTAATATCCTGTATATTTTTCATGCAGAAGGGACACCTGGGAAATTCTCCAATGATTTCTATCCGTTATTAAAAACCTGAAATAGGATAAGATCCCACTTATTAGACTTAAACAGTTTGTTTGATGCACCAAAAGATTCGCGTAGTTTCAATGTATGCTTCTTGTTGTTCACATTTTATATTTTAATTTCGAACTTTTGCACTTCTGTGTTTTGTATACTAAACTTTTGCGGAAATGGGATTTAGTTGATCAGCCAACTTGTCTTTGAGGAATATAGCACACTTGTCAGTTCATAATCTCGTTGGCATGGTCACTGCATAAACATATTTAGTCTTTCGATGTTATCAAGTAGCAATGAGAGAGGGGGGGGGAGAAGTGAGAGTGAGAGAGTGGATAAGGGAGTGGGAGATTAGAAGGATATATAGTGGTTAGAGACAGAAGGAAAGACAAGTCACATGAGAGTATGAAAACAAGCTGAGATTTAGTGCAACATCGTTCATAAGAAAACATTTAATAGAGAAATGAAGAAAGAAAGAATGAGAAAGAGAGAGTGGTTGTTGTTCTGTGTGTGTTTGTGTGTTAGTGTATGAAAGAGAGAGAGAGAGAGGGGGTGGAGAAAGACAGACAAAGACAGTGAACGAGAGATTGGGGTGAAAAGTAAAAGACTTGATTAAATATTTTTGTAATAGATATTTTATTGCTTATTATGAACTTCGAAACTTGACTGAGATTCATACTACGCGGAAATACATATAGACATATAGATATATAAATATATAGACATAATAACACTCTGTAAGAAATACACATACATATATTGACTGAAACATTGATACACGCACATATCCAAACATAGATATACGTACACACGCAGACACGTAATTAAAATCAATATTCACTGGATACATACACTATATACGCACATATCTATCTGTCTATCTATCTATCTGTCTATCTATCTATCTATCTATCTATCTATCTATCTATCTATCTATCTATCTATCTATCTATCTACCTACCTATCTATCTATTTATCTATCTACCTATCTATCTATCTATCTACCTATCTATCTATCTATCTATCTATCTATCTGTCTGTCCGTCTGTCTATCTAACAATCCCTATACACACACACATATACATAGATACCTACCTACATACATACGTATACGTGTCATATGTATAAATATATCATGTACATACATGCTTGCAAGCATACATTCATACATGCATAATTACCTTCAATCTCCATATATAAATATACATATAAAATACATTAAACAGCATTTACTCATACACCTCGACTTATATATGCACATTCGTACATATAATACATTTTGACTCATCCGGCACTGTAAAATGAAATCAACGAAAAACAGACATACATGGAAACTATCCCTACCTTTATGTATCATATATACACATATAATTGAGCAATGTTTAGTAATACAGTTATATAAGTGAATATCTACAGATGCAGACACATGAATACATGTCTAGCTTTTAATTGGGAAACGGTATCAGGTTTACCAACCTACATGCAATTTCACAATGGAGTTTGAAAGTGTGTTGACCACCATTTTAACAAAAGAGAACGATTGTGAAATTTCTAGGTCTTCGGAATCACTCTTGAATTATTTACACCAGGATAGAAGCTTAACGACTACAAAGATTTTAACTCATCCAGGTTCAGAGGATTTGTTGTCACGCTTAATAAAATTGCTGTCATCAACGGATATCAGGTACGTACGTACAAATACACATGTTTTGAAGGATGTCGCAGACACACGTAACCACACATACTTTTCGTCTTTTTATTTATGGGAGTGTGGTGGGGGGGAGCACATATCTACACTTTGTCACTAAGTTTACGTGTTTTTAATGTTTTGTTTGTTTAACTAGTAAACATAGAACTGCGGCTATCGTAGGGATAGTGGAGGCGCAATGGTCCAGTGGTTAGGGCAGCGGACTCGTGGTCATAGGATCGCGGTTTCGATCCCCAGACTGGGCATTGTGAGTGTTTATTGAGCGAAAACACCTAAAGCTCCACGAGGCTCCGGCAGGGGATGGTGGCGAACCCTGCTGTACTCTTTCACCACAGCTTTCACTCACTCTTACTTCCTGTTTCTGTTGTGCCTGTAATTAAAAGGGTTAGCCTTGTCACACTGTGTCACGCTGAATATCCCCGAGAACTACGTTAAGGGTGCACGTGTCTATGGAGTGCTCAACCACTTGCACGTTAATTTCACGAGCAGGCTGTTCCGTTGATCGGATCAACTGGAACCCTCGACGTCGTAAGCGACGGAGTGCCAACACACACACTGTATTGTAGGGATAATGAGCTACAACCTTGGGTCTAATACACCAGGGAATGTCCGACATTATACTTGAGCCTCCTAATTTTCTTTATCTCATTCTGTCTCTCCCTACACACACATGTAGAAACGCGCACACACACACACACACACACACACACACACACGGAATAATCGTAAAACACTGAACTTGTTTTTACAGACGATCCCGACAAAGTTAACGTTCCGAGTCATAAAGGCAGCCTCAATGCTGCCATTCAATCAGTTAGAAATAGCACCCAAATTCGTCAAGCTACACCTTACAATCTTAATTAGAACATATCAGGTAAGACAGTGATGAAAATATTGTTTGAAAATAGGAAGGAATGGTTATTGTCTTGGACAAAGTTTACCTGGATTAAACAACAACAACAATCAAATTTGAGCTTCCTTATATATATATATATATGACTTGAGCTTCCTTATATCTCCTGTGAGGTAAGAAGTTTGCTTCCCAACCATATGGTTCCGGGTTCAGTCCTACTTCGTAGCACTTTGGGCAAGTGTCTTCCACTATAGCCTCGAGCTGATCAATCCTCGTCTGTGTATTTGGTTGACGGAAACTAAAAGAAGTTTGTCGTGTGTGTGTGTGTGTTGTGTGTGTCATTGTGTTTATGTCTTCCGTTTCCCACTGTCTAACGATCGGTGTTTGTATGTTTACACCCTCGTTACTTAGCGTTTCGACAAAAAGAGTTCGATAGAATTAGTACAAGATGAAAAAACAAAGTACTGGGGTTGATCTGTTCGACTAAAACTACTCTTCAAGGTGGTGCCCCAGGTTGACCGCAGTCCTAGACACATACATACATACATACAAAAATGCTCTGTTGTTGATGTTGAAATTCCAATGAAGGAACCTCGGATCTAGGTTAGGAACCGATTCTTTCTCTATTGGCAAGAAATCTTGAAATAACTGAATAATGACATACATATAAATCGATGTGCGGGTGTCTGTGTTATTTCTCTAACTTAGCGGTCTGACAAGAGAGATCAATAGACTAAGTACTTGACTTACATTAAAAAAATGCGCTAGAGCCGATCTGTTCGACTAAAACTTTTCAAGGTGGTGCTCCAGCTTGGTCGCTGTTAAATAACTGAAACAAGATAAACAAAATAAAAGATATCGATAAAATATTACTAATATTCCGAGATCTAAAGTATCGCTCATATAATTCATGTAAATTATCACACTTGTGGAGGTACATGGTCTAGTGGTTAGAGCAGCGGACTCGCGGTCAAGGGATCGCGAGCTTGAATCTCAGACCGAGCGATATGTATGTCTATGAGCGAAACACCTAAGCTCTACGTGGCTCCAGCAGAAGATAATGGCGAACTACTGCTGACTCTTTCGTCACAATTTTCTCTCACTCTTTCCTCCTGCAGTTAGCAGCTCACCTGCGACGGCCTGGAGTCCTCTCCAGGTGGGGAACCTATACGCCAATGAAACCGGGAAACCGGCCCTTATGAACCAGGCATTGCTTGAGAAGGAACAAACAATAAACAACAACAATAATCACACTTATAAGATATTCATGACAGATGCGGCAACTGGTTTGTATCATTCACAGATACATCTATAACATATAATGCCTATATGTTATAATGTCTATAATATTATGCCATATTAAAAACGTTTATAACCTGTACCTAAAAAAACTTGCACCTAGCAGAGAAAATATTTTATTGCCTCATTTTATGTTGTGCAATGTGTTATCGATATATCCTTGATTCATACAATCCAATCGTCGCACTTGTGTAAAACTGACGGGAGCGGATATTAGTGCATGAGTCGCGGGAACATGAGTTGTTTACTTAGCAATAAATTACAGAAATAAATCAATTAGAAAATAAATCACAAAATGATCTTTTCATTCGACATTTCTGCAACATTTTAAGTGCATAGAAACTTCTTCCTCGCTAGTTTTTGTTCATAAAGTATTTTGTAACTTCCCCTGTTCCCAAACGACGAAAGATACACTACAAAATGTCGTCATTAGACCACAAAAGGCCACTCTTCTTGCCATCAAAGACATCATTTTAGAGCTTATAAGGTGCATTGAAACTTCTTCCTCGCTAGCATTTTATAAACTCTCCTTTTCCCAAATGGCGAAGGATATATACTACAAAATATAGCTAGACAGAGAAATACATCTTTTTTTGTCGTCAATGACATAATTTTACAGCTTACGGAATAAAATCTCATGCATCACATTTTGTAAACTTACAAAATATTCCTTCTAGTATCTGCTTAAATGAATCTTCTATGTTGTTCAAGATTATCAATGTTTTTATGTCTTGAATATTTGTTTCCAAGACAATTTATCTTTTGGAGTTACTAGGTTTTAACAGATGTAGTTTGAGTTTTAAACCACTCAACTCTCAAACGTTGTTTCAACAAATCCATTCCAAGCATCTAACCCATTTGTTTCCCTGCTGAGATAATGTGTGTCACCTTTACTTTCAAATCTGGTGCGGTCTTGATTTTCGAAATTTCATCTCAATGATATAGATATCCTCTACCATAACAGTGGAGGATGAGTGCACATACCTGGCTTGGTGGAACGCTACCCCTCCACACACACACACACACACACACACACACACACACACACACACACACACACACACACACACACACACACACACACACACACACACACACACACACACACACACACACACACACTCAAAGTGAAAGAGAAAATCACAGAAACAAAGAGTGATGTTAAATTCAGATAGTAGAGTTTTGCATATGTAATACGACAAGTTGAAATAGAATTAGAGAAAAATATATTTAAATACAAAAGTGCTCCAGCATGGCCACAGTCAAATGACTGAAACAAGTAAAAGAGTAACCTATCGTATTCATTGTTTTATTAATTAAATAGGTGTACAGTAATCACTTGCTATATCGCGGTTCAGCTATCGCACCCTCAGTACATCGCGGATTTTTCTGGCTAATATGTGTAAATTTATATTGCCGGCTCCTCAGTATATCTCGGGTTTCTGTGGTCGATGGGTATTCATATTTTTTTTTAATTTTAATTATTTCTGAGGTAAAATAAGCATTTTGATGCCTAAAAATTAATGAATTAATAAATAAAAATAAAGTATAGTACTGCACTGCACAAAACATTAACTAAAATATACTAAAAAGAAAATACGTAGTCTACCGTAGATGAGTAAACAAAGAATCGCACATACTGTATGGAAAATGAAACTCGGGAGGCGAGTAAGTGGTGTTGTTTTCCATTTTATAATAAAATAAATATACGAGGTCTGATCAATAAGTATCCGGACTGTTGTCACAGTAACGAAGCTAAAGCGCGCAGCGCGAAGCTGTTGGGCAAAGATTGACCCTGAACTCTGCTGTGCATACGCACTAAGTTTTAACGTTCTAGCTCACTTCTGTTGTTTACAGCAGTGCTTGGAAGGGTGTGTAGCGTGTGATCGTCGAATTGACCATAACAGAGAAAGTTGTCATGACGATACCTGCTCAGAGGCCTACGCAAAGTAGCAGAAAGTGTATGGAGACGCACACAAGTGGACGAGTGGTTCAGACGTTTCCAAGATGGTCGAAAAAATGTCGATACTGACTTGGGAAAAATATTGCAGATGTGCGTGCAGCTGTGAGTGGAAATCGACGAATCACCACCCGTGAGTTAACAGAAGATGTGCAGATTAGTTACGATTCAGTTCAGTCCATTATCACTGAAGATTTGGGTATGAGACGCGTGTCTGCCAAGTTTGTGCCAAAACTGCTTTCAGCTGACCAAAAAGACACTCGGGTTTCAGTTGCACAAAATCTTGAGTGTGTCGAGAACTTTTTGAAAACTTTGCATAGGCCTTTCAGCAGGTATCGCCAAGCTTTTGGCAAAATTTAATGCTAGAACGTTAAAACTTAGTGAGCATACACAGCAGAGTACAAAATCAATCTGTGCCGCCGAGCAGTTTCAGTTTGCGTGCTTTAGCTTTGTTACTATTGATCAGATCACGTATACAAATTATAAAAATAATAAGAAACAGTTTCTACTTCGCGGATTTTCACCTCTTGCGTGGGGTTTTGGAACGTAACACCTGCGATAGTCGAGGGATTACTGTATAAGGTGGTGAGCTGGTTGAATCGATAACATATTGGACAAAATGCTTAGCGGCATTTCCTCCGTCTTTACGTTCTGAGCCCAAGTTTTTGGGTCGACTTGCCTCTCATCCTTTCGCCTGTACTTTCTGAAGTCTCAAATTAAACACACACACACACATATGGAGAGCGACTGATCTAGCGTTTAGGGCAGTGCTCGGTTAACCCATTAAACAAAATAAGCACGTGCTTAGGGCATCAAGAGATGGGGACACCACAGAAATGAAAATGGTTTACGGCACGAAAGAAATCACTTTAAACTTGCTAAAATAATATTCGTAATGCCTTATCTCTACTAAGTAGAGAAGCAGAAGTTTTACGTAAAATGAATTTTAATGATATCATCGAACACATTGCAATTTAAAAAAGAAAAACGAAGGAGAAATTTTTTTAAATATAAACAAAATGGAAGAATACAAAAATAAACATTATTTTCCATTTTACTATTAGTTTGCCTCATTTTGAAAAATAAAAATTTATTTTACGGTTTATTATCATTTACATTTTGAACCATTTACATATACTTGAGGGCACCAAAACCTTTTAAGTGCTTAGAGCCTCTATGGGTTTTAATCCGACCTTGGTTTAGGGCGTTGCACTCATGACCGCGAGATCGGGGTTTTAAATCCTGGATCTAGTGGCGCGTTGTGTTCTTGCACAAAACGCTTACTCTCACGTTGCTCTGCGATCATTTCGACATCTGACGCGTGTGGTACACCATGCACCTGTCCAGGAAACATCGATTTGATGGAGGGAGTGAGTTAATGTACAGCATATACATTTGATTAATAAAAAACCAAATAATTTATGCAGGTTGTTCTGCAAGAAATTGCAGAACTGTCTTTCTCAGACTACCACACACACACTCACATACACACATGCACGCACGCGCGCGCGCTAATATTCGTGGCACACTAAGACACCCCTTGCAGTCCACTGTTTCAGAACTACTGCTCTACCGTATGTCTGTATAAATTCAAGCACATACATAGATGTGCGAAGTTGTTCGTGTGTATGCGTGTGTGTATATGTGTGTGTGTGATGCGTGTGCGCGGATATTAATATGCATTTACTGCTATACAATGATGTACACGTGTTGTCACATGTTCCTGTAACAATGTCTATTAATGTCTCTTCTCTAAACCTTCAACAATTAATATTAGTGAAAGCAGCCAAAAAAATGTCGAAGAGTATAGTTTCATATTTCTACATTCTGATTTCATGATTTCAAATTTCGTTAACGTTGACATTTGACCTTCCTGTAATCGATGAGATCCTTTTCAGACAAGTACTGGAATTGCTTTAATAGACTAGAGCTATGTCTGTTAGTGTACAGCTTTGTAAGAATGTAAGAAAGTAATAATAATGTTGGTGAATTACTAATTGACGGAAAATATTAGAGTTAATACGTGTAAGTTTTCAAATGACTGGTATATCTTTTTACTTATTTATGAATCTCTCTCTCTCTCTCTCTCTCTCTCTCTCTCTCTCTCTCTCTGTATATACATACATACATCCATACGTGTGTGTGTATGTGTATGTGTACAGTCAGATGGTGAGAGCGTTTTCCAATCTTCTCTAAGAGAAGCCAGACTTGCTGTAATATCTTCATTTGACTGGTCACCTGTTGCATACCTGTGACATTGTAGACATATCACTTGTAAAATATGGTTATTACATAACTCTTGGCTTCTTGAAACAGCTGTCACGATAAAACATTATATAATATCTACATATATTTTTTATATTTTATTGTCATTCTGTATTTTTTTTACTCCATGTAAATATACGTATCAAGTCTAATTGTGTTTATCTAACTTTCTACCTCTCACCTCTTCACCGGATCGACATATCAATATATATATATATATATATATATATATATATATATA
>NC_068982.1:125865511-125868913 GCF_001194135.2 Octopus bimaculoides
GAGTGAATAATTATTACCTATATATATATATATATATATATATATATATATTGATAGATAGATAGATAGATAGATAGATAGATAGATAGATAGATAGATAGATAGATAGATAGATAACAATAATGATAAAATAAAACAACAGTCAAATTATTGGGGTCGATACAATCAACCACACCAGTTCCAAAAATATCTGGCCTTGTGCATATATTTCTTTACGAACGCTGGGTTTTATTACTTCTTAATTTTGTAATTATATTTTCAGAACATCTGGAAATGCAGCATATATTCTTGGAATTTTGGCAGAAACTGAACAAGGATTTGAAAGAATTTATTCCATTGGAAATAAAACGTCTTCCTTAGAATCGGTCAACAGTTGCGCAACTACTTTGATGTTGGATTCTTTGGTCAGCCTACTTGCGTCAAGTGATCCTGAGAATGTAATGAACGCTTCAGGCACTTTAGGAACTTTGGTGAGCTGTCTGGTTGATCATCTTTCATTCAATTGGTCTTTACCTTTCATGTAACTTTCATTTAAAAGCTCTTTATCTTCAGCAACTGACAAGCTCATCTGTGGTATTGAGTAGAATATTTGCTGTACCCACTCTTTTACATCAAGACAACAGATGTACACGTTAACAGTTTCAATCAGTTAAGATCAGAAACCATGAGAGCCACTACCTGGTATTACATCAGGGTTGCATTGAGTACCACGTATACATATGCTGTCTTTCCGTAAGTTTGAAAGCAGTTGTTAATCTGCTCTTTCGAAATATGCTGCAATGAGACGAGGAGATAAGTAGAACTGGCACACCATACACCTGCACATTGAGTGGTCCACAGTACATGGATTTCAGAAATATGAATATCATTGCAAGAAATATTGACATGGACGTTGACTCTTGGTCTGATGTCACCTTTTCAACACAGAATGGACATGTGGTGATCGTGGAGGCGAACTCCAACAGTATATGACCTTGTAGATTCCGTACCGACCTCTGATTCGTAATGACCTTAAAGCCACATAATGTCTACCTCAAAGCTATAGCTCACAGAGGGAGTGGAGACGAGGTTACTCAGACTGGTGGACAGGAGGTTTAGATACTATATATGTGGTAATAAAGACCACTTGAAAGCCTATAACAAAAGAGGATGGCAGAAAGCAGCAGAGACAACAACAACTTCAAGCCTCACCCTAGACGTGAAAGACATTTAGGTTTCTGCTACCGTTGTTTTCAAAGCACCACCGTTTGCAATTTCAATGAGGACCAGAGCAGAAGCAAATGAAATAACCCTATTCCCAATGCCACCAATAACTAGTTTGTTTAACGTCTACTCGAGACTATTATAACTCTGATTTATTATTGAGATAGTTAAAGTGTTAAAACTTTTTACTTTATTTATTGCATTCAACTCTGTTTTATGTAATAATCTAATACATCTATAGTTTTCCTTATTAATCTTTTCTTTCATTTGTATGTGTTGTACACTGTCAACTCCATTAATCTTTAAATATTAAGTATGCTTGTGTTTGTCGTAATTTTCTCGTCCCACTTTCTTTAGCAGTATGATATTAATGTCTTTAATTAATCCTTGTCAGTTTCTTTATAAGCATGATATTAATTATGGTTGCCTTGGCGCATTTTTCTAATCCAAATCTCATCTCCATTTTTCTAATGAATGCCCGTGCTTTCTGCTTCTAATTGCTTATCAATCACAGGTTACAGCTTGAGTTCGTTCATACACAGAAAATGTTTGATTGTCCTACCATAGCATTTGTATTCAAGTCCAGTTTAACATGGCAGTTAAAGGGGTTAGCACCAGACAGAAAAATAACGGAGAGGGAGAAGGAGTCATTTCAAACATTCTTCTCATGGAAATAGGTCTAGTTTTTATAAATCCCTGTTTTAATTGTATCTGCACAATAGTTTGTCACTTGCTTATGACGTGTTTCATGAGACTTCTTATTACTAGTGTTGCCTTACTCATGGCTAATTTTAGAAGGATCTACGTGTAGGGAATGATATCAAAAGCCTCCTAATAGTCACTACATGCCATGTTCAGACTCTTCTTTCTTTCCCTGCAGTTTTCGATTATGGCTTTGTTGATTAGTAATTGATCTTTTCTGTAATATGAGCCTTTGGAACATCCCTTTTTTTTTTTACTTCTGGAAACAGACCGTTTTTTGCCTCAGTGTTTACTTACTCTCTGCGATATTATTGCAGAGAAAGCTTTGTGAGCCGTGGAAAAGCTGTGTAGTTTTAGGGCTTGCTGTGTTTTTAGTCTTGGGAATGAAGGTGGCTTTTTTCTTCTCACTGAACTAGTCCGGGAGCCTCAAGCTAACCTCCAACCGTAACCACCCCAACTTATGCTCAAAATTAATGTATTCAGGACTATATTATTCACTAATCTCTTTCTTTTCTTAAGATCACTGGATATGATTTCAGGGAAATTTAGCTGCTCCTTCCCTGGTTTATTGGAGCTGGGTTTTTTTTACTGACATCAAATATATATTTCTTTCTTACTCATTTTCACCCTGGTGATGTAAAGAAAGATGTCGCCTACTTTTGGGTGGTGCATATAATATATGGGATATATATATATCTAGTTTTCTTCTGTTACATCAGAACAATGACCTTTGCGAAGCTAATGTTCAGGAAACTTTCAGAAAAAGGAGTAAAGATATTCCTTATGCTATACTCTTTTACCAATTTAAAAGTCACTTACTTTATTCAATGCAGGCAGAATCTCAAAGAGGTCGTGACTGGATGCTCGAATCCCGGTGTATTAGTTCCATGATCGACACTGTGACGTCACTGCTTACGTCAGAGAATTTGTGGACATCAAGCAATTGTGCTCTTATATTAGCTCGGTGAGTATAAGGATAAATTAACAATGTTTAAACAATTTAATTATTAATGCATTGAATACTGTACGCCCCAAAATTCTTTATTAACCTGAAATTTCGTCTTTCGTTGGAGAAAGAAAACAAAAACCTAATGGTATCTGTTTACAACTTTTTAAAATAAATTATCTCACACGACACATTCTCTTTTCAAGAACCATACATATGCTTTTGACGACCTCTCAAACTAGCATGAATAAGGATGCGTGCGTATATATATGTGCATGTAAATATATGTATGCACACACACACACACACACACACACACACACACACACACACACACACACACACACACACACACACACACACACACACACACACACACACACATACATACATGCATACTGTAAAATATATATAAGTTTGTTTAAATATGACTATACTTTGAATACTGAGTCCACCAATTACTCTTTTACTCTTTTACTTGTTTCAGTCATTTGACTGCGGCCATGCTGGAGCACCGCCTTTAGTCGAGCAAATCAACCCCAGGACTTATT
>NC_068982.1:125868923-125871257 GCF_001194135.2 Octopus bimaculoides
GCTGGAGCACCGCCTTTAGTCGAGCAAATCAACCCCAGGACTTATTCTTTGTAAGCCTAGTACTTATTCTATCGGTCTCTTTTGCCGAACCGTTATCCTACGGGGACGTAAACACACCAGCATCGGTTGTCAAGCGATGTTGGCGGGACAAACACAGACACACAAACACACACACATATATATACATATACATATATACGACAGGCTTCTTTCAGTTTCCGTCTATCAAATCCACTCACAAGGCTTTGGTTGGCCCGAAGCTATAGTAGAAGACACTTGCCCAAGGTGCCACGCAGTGGGACTGAACCCGGAACCATGTGGTTAGTAAGCAGTTGTTTTAAAACAATCTATTCTACAATAGGCATGAGGTATGAAATTTGTCGGGGAATGGGATAATCGATTACATCGACACCAGTGTCATCGGTCACGGAAGGATGAGAGACAACGTCAACTTCGGCGGAATTTGAACTCAGAATCTAAAGATAGACGAAATGACGTTCACCATTTTGTACGGCAAGCTAACGATTCTGCCAGCACGCCGCCTTAGAATTGTAATAAAATAACCCTTTCTACAATAGAATAAAATAACCTTGCAATAAAATAACCTTTCTACAGTGGAGGCACATGGCCTAGTGGTTAGAGTAGCGAACTCGCGGTCTAGGGATCGCGGGCTCGAATGTCAGACCGAGCGATGTGTGTGTGTTTATGAGCGAAACACCTAAGCTCCATGCAGCTCCGGCGAACTTCTGCCACAACTGTGTCTCACTCTTTCCTCCTGCATCCAGCAGCTCACCTGCGACGGACCGGCGTGCCGTCCAGGCGGGGAACCTATACGCCAATGAAACCGGGGAAACGGGCTGTTATAAGCCATAGAGCATGGCTCAAGAAGGAACAAACAACAACAATAGGCACAAGGCCTGAAATTGTAGGGGACAAGCTAGTCGATTACATCTACTCAAGTAATCAACTGGTATTTATTTCATCGACCCGGAAAAGGTAAAAGGCAAAGTCGACTTCGGTGGTCCTTGAACTCAGAACGGAAAGACGGACAAAATGTTGCTGAGCATTTTGTCCGGTGTGCAAACGATTCTAATTTCTTTACTGCCCACAAGGGGCTACACACAGAGGGGACAGACAAACTGATTAAGTCGATTATATCGACTCCAGTGTGTAACTGGTACTTATTTAATCGACCCCGAAAGGATGAAAGGCAAAGTCGACCTCGGTGGAATTTGAACTCAGAACATACCGGCAGACGAAATACCACTAAGCATTTCGCCCGGCGTGCTAACGATTTTGCCAGCTCGCTGCCTTAGAATTGCATTAAAATAATAACTTCAGTTTACGCACACACGCACATATACACACACATGTTTGCATGTAACTATGTGCGTGTGTGTGAGTGAGTAAATGAATGTGTGTGCATGTGTGTGTGTGTGTGTGTGTGTGCGCGCGCGCGCGCGCGTGATTGGCGTGCACATATCAACAAAGATATGATTCACATAGACGTTCCTAAATATCCATGTATACTTGAGCATGGACGGGCACACACACACACACGCGCGCGCACACACACAGAGACACATCCCGAAATAATCTTAAAATCATTATTAAATTTAATATTAATCTAGTGATGCATTTATTTACTCAAACCCCAGCCTACTACACATTATTGTTGCTACTGTGACTTCTGTTTTTGCCAAAGTCTTTTTATTATTGCTTCTGTTTTAATATTTGATTTGGCCAGCTTCCGTTATACTTAATACAAACAAGATTTCGTAGTAAAACTAACTACATCAATCTTGTGAAAACATTATCTGTTGAAAAGACAACCAGTTTAATCCCCTTCTCATCGTATAGATTATATAGATTTGTCATTCACTGTAGTATTTCATGTTATATATGTTGTTACTAGCTGTGATAAACGTCTCTTGCGAGGATGCTGAAATGTGGTTCTTTATTAAGTAGTGGCAAAAGAGAAGCAACCAAATGGTAAAGCAATACTTGAATGATAAAGTATAGCTGACATCCATCCTTCTTCTTGTCAATACATGTAATACGAAAATGTGGTCATTTGAAAGTAAGGGCTGTGCCGTAAATATATGTGTGTGTGTGTGTATGTGTGTGTGTGTGTGTGTGTGTGTGTGTGTGTGTGTGTGTGTGCGTGCGTATATATACATATATATATATATATATATATATACGCACATGCACCTGTTTAGGCAACATTGATTTGATGGAGGGAGTGAGCTGATGTACAACACACACGTTTAATCAGAATAAACAAATTATTTGTGCAGGTCGTTTGGCAACTAGATCTCTATTAGATCTCTC
>NC_068982.1:125871267-125872799 GCF_001194135.2 Octopus bimaculoides
TATGTATGTATGTATGTATGTATGTATGTATGCATGTATGTATGTATGTTTGTATGTATTATGTATGTATGTATTATGTATGTATGTATGTATGTATGTATGTATATATGTACTAGCTGACGTACCCGGTAATTCCCGGGAAAGCGGGGCTTATCTCTTGGTTCCGCTTTCATAATTGTTTCGCTAATCCATTTACAACAATACAAAGTACGTAGCCCTTAAAACGATTTTTGTGCATTTACAGAGAATACCGAACTGTCTTACACAGGATCTTGTTGTTAGGAATTCCCAATAAGTTATGAATACCTAAATTGTGAAGTCGGTTATGTAATAACATGAAACTAGTTACCCGATTGTAAGAATTCAAATAAAGTAGCCCCGAAAAGGACTTTAATGCGTTCCCAGAGTATATAGAACTTAGAAGGAAATACTAATAAGGTATGTATACTAGAATCGTGAGGCATGTTACGTAATAACAGGCTAATCAGGTATGAGATAATGACAATTCAAAGTAGATAACTCTGAGAAGGGCTTTTGTGCGTTCTCAGAGAAAATTACCCTCAGCGACGCTAGTGTTCGTATATTCGTGAATAATTCACTAGCCGAAATAAGTGGATCTATTGCTTGGGAAAATACTATTTACTTGTTTAAGGGTTGTACTGGATAAATTGCGAAAATAACTCTAACAGTTCAAATATTAAGAATTAAGCATACTCAATTTGATTTATACCAAATGATTTAGGAAAATGAATGGGTTATTTCCCCTAGCTATTAATATGAAATATATTAGATATATATATAAGGATCCCTTCTAGGGGCTCTATTATCGATTTTTTTTCAACAATTTGTGTATGCCATGAGGTTTCCAGACATGAGTTCTACTCACGTGCCAAGTTTTATCAAAATCGATAAAACGATGTAGGAGGAGTTAACTCACAACTCCACAAGCACACCTACAGACAGAATTTCCCACATATGTATGTATGTATGTATGTATGTATGTATGTATGTATGTATGTATGTATATGTGTGCGTGTATGTATGTGTGTGTGTGTGTGTGTCTGTGTTTGTCCTCCCATCATCACTTGACAACTGGTTCAGCAAAGAGCGGTAGAATAAGTACTAGACTTTAAAAAATAAGTCCTAGGGTCGAATTGTTCGACAAAAAACACTTCAAGGCGGTACTCCAGCATGGCCGCAGTCAACTGTATGAAACATAAAATAAATGAATAAAAGAATATATAATTCCAGGATGATTTTTGAATTTCTTTTATCTTTTCTTATACCTTTTACTTGCTTCAATCATTGGACGACAGCCATGCTGAGGCACCGCCTTGAAAGACTTTAGTCAAACACATCGACCCCTTTAGTTATGTTTTTATTTCATTTTTTGAAATCTGGTGCTTACTTTATCAATATCATTTACTGAACTGCTAAGTTATTGCACATAAACAAACCAACACAGGTGACAGCATCGATAGAAAACACATAGACACATCTCTGTCTCTGTCTCTCTCTCTCTCTCTCTCTCT
>NC_068982.1:125880697-125888918 GCF_001194135.2 Octopus bimaculoides
CATTTTCCCCTTTCTCCGTTCTTCCATTCTCCGAACTTTCCATCTTTCCGACGAAGGGCTACGCCCGAAACGTCACACACTCTCTCTTTCCTTTCCTGAGCGTCCAATAATACTATCCATATCACGTCCTCACTTTGTTGTTTTTTTGTTTTTTTGTTATTGTGTTTTTGAACTATATATATATATATATATATACATATATATATGTGTGTGTGTGTGTGTGTGTGTGTGTGTGTGTGTATGTATGTATGTATGCATACATAAACTGCAGTGATTGAGTATCTATATGTGTGTATCTTTTTGTCTGTTTGTCCACCCCCACCCCCATGACTGCTTGACAACCGGTGTTTACATCCCCGTAACTTAGAGGGTCGGCAAAAGAAACTGATAGAATAAGTACTAGGCTTTAAAAACGTCCTTGGGTCAATTTCTTTGACTAAAACCCTTCAAGGCGGTGCTCCAGCATGACCACAATCAAATGATTGAAACAAGTAAAAGAGTAAAAGTATATATGTGTGTGTGTGCATGTGTGTGTGTATGTGTGTGTGTGTGTGTGTGTGTGTGTGTATAAGTATATATGAATGCATGAATATATGGATAGATGGATGGCTGGATGTTCTATCAAATTAGCGACTGGTAATTCTGCTACAATAGATTAATAAAGTTATTACTTTCTCTGAAACGTAGTTTAATTAATAATGGCAAGCATATATTAATTTCCTTTCTAGATTACTGCACTTTCAAAGATGTTAACCTGCAACGACCCCAGTGCATGCAAGAATGCATGTTTTGCTCTCAGTTGTATTTTTATCAAAAAATGGAACCAAGATATATTTCTCTCCTCTCCCTGCTGCATAGAGATCTTGGAAACACTTGCTAAGCTCCTATTTTCTGAAGATCATGAAACGGGATGGTTCGCTGCCGTGTAAGTTTCTTTATTACCTCTATTTTTCATAATATGAGTTAACTTTTTGAGAGAAACTATTATACTTCTACGTATTCTTCAACACTTTGAAACTATTTTGCGTCTAGAATATAATTTTCTGTTTTATTAATTTAACGCTGTATTGTAGAACTAGGGGTCAATCGGGAGCGTGCATATAATGCTAACATGCTTTCTATGTAGTCTCGATCAGACATAGACACTCTCTCGACCTCTTACACTTTACCCCACTGGTCACCCCAGTGGTCACCCGGAATGGGATAACAAACTGACACTCTTTCGATAACGACGATGAATGTTCCAGGTAATCCGTTTAACGGAACAGCCTGCTCGTGAAATTAACGTGCGTGTGGCTGAGCACTCCACAGCCACGCATATCCTTAATGTAGTTCTCAAGAAGATTCAGCGTGATACAGAATATTACAAGGTTGGCCCTTTAAATTCAGGTACCTTTCATTTTTGCCAGCTGACTGGGCTGGAGCAACGTGAAATAAAGTGTCTTGCTCAAGGACACAATGCGTCGCCGGGAATCGAACTCACGATCTCGTGATCGTCAACTGAATAGCTTAATGACTAAGCCATGCGCCTTCGCCTGAATGTGGTAATTGGTGGTAGAGTGGGCTGCATTTGCTGTTGATTATTTCCAGATGGCGCAATATAGACTGGAGCAACGTGAAATGAATATTTCTACTGTTCTGCTTACAAATTGTATTTGTAACGTGCATGTTGGTTGGCTAATTTCTCTTTCTTAAAACTCTAGCTTTCCCAAATGATCACTTAGAAATTCACTAATAAAACCAAGCGCACCAATTATTATTGGTATAAACGTGAATTTAACCTCGGTAGAGAAGCTGAATGTTATGAAATAGTTGTCTGAAGTTAACCTCTTTCTCTTTAATTTTCCAATAAATATTTACATTAGCAGTGGAGCTGACCTCTATGATGGCACATAGTTTTTCTTGTCTGTCCCAAATAAATACATCCGGCCTCTTATGTTTGTAGAAGATTTGATGGAAATGTTCCACCAATATTCCTTGTCTTAATGTTTATGCAAGTATTCAACAACAGGTGGATGCTCTATATTTATCTCAGCACAGTTTTTTTTCGTTTTTTCCGGATGGCATTGTATGTTGTTTTAGCGAGAAGGTCGTATCGCACTGTGAGGTAGTACCTTGGTGGCATGTTTGACCAACTTCTGGCTACATGCATGATATCTTCCACATAAATGTGATATAATCTATATTTTCTATTACATATCGGAGTTGCAAGGGATCAGCTACTGAGCAATACATTGAACTTGATTTTTTTGCCTTGCAAAACGAGTTTTTTTTCTTTTCTTTTCAAATACTTAACACATGAATATTTCAAGTTATCCTGAGAAATTTTATTTCAACATTAGGCGCAGGAGTGGCTGTGTGGTAGGTAGCTTGCTTACCAACCGCATAGTTCCGGGTTCAGTCCCACTGCGTGGCACCTTGGGTAAATGTCTTCTACCATAGCCTCGGGCCGACCAAAGCCTTGTGAGTGGATTTGGCAGACGGAAACTGAAAGAAGCCCGTTGTATATATGTATATATATATGTGTGTGTGTGTGTTTGTCCCCCTAGCATTGCTTGACAAACGATGCTGGTGTGTTTATGTCCCCGTCACTTAGCGGTTCGGCAAAAGAGACCGATAGAATAAGTACTAGGCTTACAAAGAATAAGTCCCGGGGTCGATTTGCTCGACTAAAGGCGGTGCTCCAGCATGGCCGCAGTTAAATAACTGAAACAAGTAAAAGAGTAAAAGAGGAAAAAGAGAGAGAGTATTAATTCTATCATATTCAGTGCTTAAGTTGACCTTACATTATCTTATTTTGAATTTATGTAATGATAATTTGTAGAGTTTGTCTAACGGTAAATAGTCATGAGAAGAGTAAACTAATTTAATAACTTGTGTCTTGGTCGTGAAACAAATTTCATGATTTGTTAATATTCTTTTCAGTACACTTCATACGATTGCCAAATTCCCTCGGGGATGCTTGCAGATCCGAAGACATACAACAGTTGAGACATCCATGAAGGTAGATATAATCGAGTCATAATCATGTCTCCGATATAAATTATAAGCCATGCAAAATGATATCATTTTTCTTATTTTAGGATAATGAAGCAAATTAATTCAGGCGGACCGTATGAAATAATTTCCCCCTATTTTTGTTTCGTTGTATTCTGGTCTAATGTCATTTTGATATGCTGAAGCTTATTCTTTAAAAAAAAAAAAACTATCATTAAACTATTATTCCACCTGGATAGGGTGCCAGTCTCCTGAAATCATTGGTCATGGGAAGAATTCTTCTTAATGTAAAACTAACTAAGCATTCATCAACCATAATACACCTTGTATTGTCTACAACGATCAATTTTAACACTCCGTTGTGTCTATCTATAGTTATGTAAAAAGAGTTTTATTTATGGAATTGTCAACATAGACCAACATTTTATCAACATACATTTCTTTTTGCTCTTTAATTTCTAAATGACTCCTTTTATGAGATAGGAAATCAATTCCTAAAAAAATTGTTTTGTAGACTCCATGATGTCGAGCACTACAAAAGATTGACACACAAATGTTAATTCTTGGAGATTGTTTAAGTTATTGAAAATTTCTCATAAAAAATACAGAACAGTATTCCTAAAGCTTATAACAGAATCCTGTTGGAATCAATCAGCTCTGTTTTTTTATATTTATTTTATCGATCATAGTTTCAAGAGGACCTGTAAGTCATGCTTGCCTTCCAAATATGAACAAAACGTTCTCAGTGGCAAATCACGTATTTTTATCTTGACTGCGGCCATGCTGGGGCACGGCGTTGAATGGTTTAGTCGAACATAGCCACCTTAATATTTATTTTTAAGCCTATTCTACCGGTCTCATTTACCGAACGAGGACGTAAACAAACCAACACCGGTTTTCAAGCCAGTAGTGAGGGGGATACCCCCCCCCCAAACACACACACACATACGACGGGCTTTTTTCAATTTCCGTCTATAAAATCCACTTACAAGGCATTGGTCGACCTGGTTCTCTTGTAGAAGACACTTGTCCAAGGTGCCACACAATATTATTGAACCCAAGACCACCTGGTTGGAAAGCAGATTTCTTACCTACACAGTCACGTCTGCTCCTATAATTACAGAATTGAAATTATTTTTTCTAAATATAGGCGATATAAAATTATTGGATAGCTCTTGGTTCAGGATACGAAGAGTCAATATTATTTGACCTTCGCAGCTGATATCCTCTAGACGTGTTTATTTAAATGCTCTTTCTTAAAATCTGTTTTATAGATCCACTCGTTAAATGCGAGCCTATTCCATATTTTATTCATCAGTTATTTGAGATAAATTTATGTCAGTTATTTTTCCAGAATTCTCTTGTAAATAAAGACAATCAGGATCTCGTAGAAGAGATAACATCAGCTCTGAAAATGATCAAAAGATTAGAAAAACCATCTCCTCCAAGAATTCGACGTAAGAAAACTTGTTATTATGACGCATATGTCATATAATATTTTACACTCGATTTAAATACGCGGTCTGATCAAAAAGTATCCGAACTGGTGGTATAAGAAGAAAACTACTGCACATATCAATTCGGCATTTAATCTCTTTCGAAGTAGTCCCCTTCTGAAACCACACATTTATCCAGCATTGTTTCCTATGATGGAAGCATCCATGTAACTCCTTCCTTGGGATAACGAGCAGCTGCCACGTCGCATTCTCTTGGATTTCCGCGACGTCTTCTTGAAATCTTGTTGGGGGTCTTTCACTAAGAAGACTGAGCCTTGGCTACGGGATCATACCCATAGACCCACGATTTGTCACCTGTTAAAACCATTTGCAAAAACTTTTCGTCCTCTTCAACACAATCAGAAAGATCCTGCACAACTGATCCCAAATTTTTTTAAGATGATCACACTCTACACACTTTACTTCCAAAGAGAACTGCTATAAACAACAGAAGTCAGTGAGGACATTATAGCTTAGTGCACATGCACCAGCAGAGTTCAAGGTCAATCTGTGCTGAGCAGCTTCACTCTGCGTACGTTAGCTCCGTTACCATAGCAACAGACCCGATACTTTTTGATCAAACTTCGTAAATGTTGTTATTAACAAAAACATGAGTTACATGCTCAGTTTAATAAACTAACTGAAGTTACCATACTATTCTCATGGGTATGGGTTCGAATACTCTTTTACTCTTTTACTCTTTTCCTTGTTTCAGTCATTTGACTGCGGCTATGCTGGAGCACCGCCTTTAGTCGAGAAAATCGACCCCAGGACTTATTCTTTGTAAGCCTAGTACTTATTTTATCGGTCTCTTTTTGCCGAACCGCTAAGTTACGGGGACGTAAGCACACCAGCATCGGTTGTCAAGCGATGGTGGGGGGACAAACACAGACACACAAACACACATACATATATACGACGGGCTTCTTTCAGTTTCCGTCTACCAAATCCACTCACAAGGCTTTGGTCGGCCCAAGGCTATAGTAGAAGACACTCGCCCAAGGTGCCACGCAGTGGGACTGAACCCGGAACCATGTGGTTGGTAAGTAAGCTACTTACCACACAGCCACTCCTGCGCTTATAGTTTTTTCTATGGAAGTCAGTGAGCTAAAATCAGTAGAGGTAGCACTTGAAGAAAATGAATCAAAATAAAATTAAATAACATACAATTCAGATAATATTGATCTCAAATTCTTGGCACTAAGCTAGCAATTTCTGGGGAAAGTCGATTACGTCGACCCCAGTACTCAACTGGTGCTTATTCTATCGACCCCGAAAGAACGAAAGGCAAAGTCGACCTTGACGAAATTTGAACTCAGGACTTAAAGACAAACCAAATGCTGCTAAGCGTTCAACCCTGCGTGCTAACAATTCTGCCAGCTTGACACCTTGCAGTTGAGATGATATTACAAAGAAATAAAATAAATTCAAATATGGTTTAATGGTTAGAAATTTTGGCACATGGCTAGCAATTTTAGGGGAAATGGTAAATCGATTTCATTGAGTCCTTCCCCTATTGCTCAAATGGTACTTATTTTATCGACCCTGAAAGGATAAAAAGCAAAGTCGACCTCAGCAGAGTTTTTATTCGGAACGTAATGGCATTTTTGTCCAATACTCTTACGATTCTACCAGTTCGCTGCCTATGAAGTATTGAAAAGTTAAACTGAATGACGCGTGCTAACGGAGGTAACATTACGAAGAAATAAAATAAAATAAAATAAAATAAAACATAAATATTAAACTTAATTAGGCGTGGGGGTATGGTTAAGGATTTTGCTTCTCAACTATGTGGTCTTGGACTCAGTCCCGGTGAGATCGACAACCGGTGTTGGTTTGTTTACGTCACCGTAATTTAGTGGCTCGGCAAAGAATAAAAACCGATAGAATAAGTAACAGGCTTTAAAAAATAAAGTACTGGAGGTGATTTCTTCAAATGAATCATTGAAGGCTGTGTGATCCAGCATGGCCGCAATCTAAGGACAAAAATTCTGCACAACTCGTGAATGTGATTGAATAAGGAAGGTCAGATGAAAATATAGAGGGAAGGTACCAAGACAATAATGATAATTATGGTAATTAAATTTATCTATTTCAAATAGATTTTAGCCTTTTTTATATATTTTATTTGGCCTCTTTATAGATATTGATTCTACATGGCTTGAAATCGAATGGAATCAGGTGATATCAAAATGTGGCTTCATTATAACGTACAAGATCTTTATAGGTAAGTGTTTTCTCATCTAAACTAAGCTTAGTAAAAGAAAAAAAAAACATTTACTTTTATCTATGATTTCTGAATTAAAGGAGATGAAGTTATGTTCAATAATTGGCCCCCACTAAATTTTCCAATTAAGATGCCAATATATTTTGTTTGAAAACTTCAATATACTGCAGTAAATTAATATTGCAAACGAGAGTATTTCCAGTTCTTTGTATTGCATTTGATTGCACACACATTTATGTTTATTATAATCCGTTAAGTAATCCAATAATTACAGCTGTTAAGGAATTATTGATTATTATCTTAACCGATATATATTCGTCTGTTTGGAGGTTATATACATATGTACTTACGTACGTACGTGCGTACGTACGTTCACACGTACATACGCACGTACATACATACATACGTACATACATGCAGGCATATATAAATACGTACATACATACATACATACATACATACATACATACATACATGCATGCAAGCATACATGCATACATACATACATACATACATACATACATACAAGCAAAAATACATTGTTGTTGATGTTGAAATTCCAATGAAGGAACCTTGGATCTAGGTTAGGAACTGGTTCTTTCTCTGTTGGCAAGAAATCTTGAAATAAACTGAATAATGACATACATACATACATACATACATACATACATACATACATACATACATACATACACACATATGCAGCCCCAAAATAGCTGGGCTGTCTTACCTCAGAGAAGACCTGGATGGAAAGCATTCAGCATATATATAAAAAAAAAGACTATGCATGAGTATGTTGCCCGGAGGCTTGAAGAAGACAGTAGAATTGACATGAAGCGCAGCCTCTCTTGGACACAAGACAATTACATTACATCACACTTTGAAGGAACAGGAGATTGCCACAAAGTACCTGATGAACAAGAGAAACAGTGACGCTCTTGCAATCCCACACGTGTAGGCTGTCATATTTCTGTGGAAGACATCACGCATGTGATTAGCAGCTGTCCTAAAATGTCACCGTACTGCCTCCATATCCGGCACGATGCTGTCGCTAAAACAATTTACAATGCCATCCACAAAAAAAGACTGTCCTGAAAATAACTGAAAATTCCATTGCTATGGAATATATTCATAAGCACCAACTCAAGGAATACTGGTGGTATATTCCCATCAAAACTTCTGTCAAATGTAAACATAACAGGCCAGATATTGTTGTTTGGGATGGATTAGCAAAGGTATGTACCATCACAGAAGTTAGCTGTCCTGCAGATATAAATATCTCTTTGAAAAGCGGGTCTCTATGGACAACTGCTTCAAAACCTCCAGATTCTATATCCAGACAATGAATTCATATTCATACCAATAATAATTGCAACACTAGGTTTTGTTAGTAAATGCTTAAAGGAGAATCCGGATAAACTGGGATTTTCAGAAAGACAAATCGACCAGCTAATTCGTGCATTACAAGTGCAATCTGTCAGTGGAACAGTAAAAATATACA
>NC_068982.1:125889735-125892153 GCF_001194135.2 Octopus bimaculoides
ATACATACATACATATATATATATACATACATACATATATATATATATACATACATATATATACATACACATATATACTTTCAGATCAATCATGTGTAAACCAAATAACGAACGGCTGTCATTGTTTAATTGATTCTCTCAAACCATCTACCAAATACCGGATCCAGCTTCAGGTGACAGCAGACGAAGACGAAAGTCCTCTGAGTGAAAGTGTCTCTGTAACAACAGCAGAGGAAAGTAAGATTTTTTTTAAAAATCATATTCATTAAAACTTCCACTTAATAATGTTCACATAACTAAAACTCTAACAAGGATCTGTACATGCCAGTGTTTTTTCTACAGAACTTAAATACATATAACTGTAAAACCTTAAAACCGATGCACAAAATATTTGTTATTACTACCTGATTACTACCTGATTTAATTATATTAGTGAAAGCCGTATTGCAGAATTGGGTATCGGTAAGTATTTGATGGCACAAACTACATACAGTCATACGTGACGCACCCCAATTTTAGCAGCGCATATTCAGGAAAAAATGCTTTAGCGCATTAAAGCTTATGGGAGGCTATTTAGCATATAGGGCCCGGGGGTATTTTTAAGACATTTTTCTGGAAAAATATGCGTCTTATATGCGTCAAATACATTGAGTTCAGTTATCTTCTTTGTTGGTCATAAACTTTTGTAATTGTTTGTTTAACAGTGACTTAAAAATTTTGGCACAAGGAGCAAGAATTTCGGGGGTGAGTCGATTACATCGACCTCAGCTTTCAAATAATACTTATTTCATTGATCCTGAAAGGATGAAAGGTAAATGTCGACCTTGGCGGAATTTGAACTCGAAACGTTAAGATGAAATGCCGCTAAGCATTTTGTCCGGCGTGCTAACGATTCTGCCAACTCGCCGCCTTAATAATAATAATAATAATAATAATAATAATAATAATAATAATAATAATAATAATAATAATAATAATAATAATAATAATAATAAATGCCCGGATGCAGTTTCGGCTTCTGATCCTAATTGATTGGAAGTGTTATCATGTACATTGTTTTGTCTTGGTATAAAAGATGAGCTACACCAAATATTCTGCTTAATACCACAGATTTGCTTGTCAGTTGTTTGACCTTAACCAGTTGAGCATGTCCCTTGGTGGCTGATGATATGTGCATCTCTGATCATGAGTAGAAGTAGTGGGGGAGCATCATAGCCATGCGTTGAGAGGAATTCTTTGGGGTTTGAATAATTCACCTTTGGAAACATGGGTGTTTTGCTCAACATCCTGAAACAAACCTTATTCAGGTTTCATACCCATATGAACACCATCCACAGCCAGTCACTGAGGAAGAGAATGTACCATCTTATGGGATTACGGAATACATACAGACAAGCAAATAAATGCTAACCGACTAGACATTGTGATCAAAGACTTAAAACAAAAGAAAACATACCTGTTAATTGATATGACTGTGCCTGCTGATAGAAACATCTCAGCAAAGGAATTTGAAAAAATGTCGAAATATAAGGACTTTGAGATGTCTAGGACGTGGCAATTAAAAACCAAAACTATTTCTGTTGTTGTGTGTGTGTGTGTGTGTGTGTGTGTGTGTGTGTGTGTGTGCCCAGAGAATAATCAAGAGAGGTACTGAAAATTTTTTTTGCCAGATCCCTGGGAAATCAACAATCTATAAGTCTCAAAAAATTGTGTCGACATCAACCGCCCACATTCCCAAGAGGTTTCTATCCATCTAATATATACGTGCCTTAGGTCTCTGGTTGAGACCCGGTCGGAAGATGAAATGAAATGCAATTCTATCGGAAAATGATAACAATAATAGTAATAATCTTTTTAACTATCAAAATATGAAGTAAAATGCCTGTGACATAGACATGCGATGCCTCTTTTTAAACACTTCGTTAAATACCCTCGCAGTAATTAAGTTCCCTCACCATAGCTACAAAACTAAATGCTCCAAAAATAGCAGTTACATCTCTGTCAGACTACACATCGTATCGCCTAAAGAAAAAAACCCTGAAGATAAGACATATAGAATAATATAGCGCCAAATATATCCAAACGATGAGGTTGTCACGACTGGAACGCGTTTGATTGTGTTATCTCAAACGACACTGACCTGGGAGTGAAACAGCATAATGTATATTCTAAGGGAAGCAACTAAAAAAGTTCAGAATATATTAGAGTTACTTCCCTTAAAGAGATTGAAAGATTTTTGTAATTTAAAGAAAGGAATAGACAAACACTTCCCATCAAACTGTCAATCAGTATATTTCAAAGTCCCACTTAGAATGATGGGTTTATATCTTGAAATATGTGCATGTTTGTGTGTGCGTGTGTGTGTGTGTGTGTGTGTGTGTGTGTGTGTGTGTGTGTGTGTGTGTGTGTGTGTGTGTG
>NC_068982.1:125892200-125893924 GCF_001194135.2 Octopus bimaculoides
CACACACACACACACACACACACACACACACACACACACACACACACACACACACACACACACACACACACACACACACACACACACACGACAATGAATACAGGATTCCTCTGTGTATCGCTTTTGTCGATTACGAAAAGGCCATTTAAACGCGTCGAGGCGAAAGCAGCGTAGAAATTTCTGGAAATGCAAAGTGTCGTGACGCAATATATCAAACTGCTCAGATATATGCGAACTCTGGATGCACAACAGATATAGCTCTGCTATCACCACTAGTAAGGGTTCCTACTGGAAAGGGTGTGAAGCAAGGAGATACTGTTTCTCCAAAGCTCTTTACTGCTTGTCATCAGGGACGTTGAATGAACATCAATGGTGAGCAACTAGCAAACCTGCGATTCGCAGACGACATGTACTTATCGCTGAAACCACAGGCCAGCTGCAGACCATACTGTCAGAGCTGGGTACTCATGGCTTAGCAGTAGGCTTTAAAATGGAAATGGAAATCCTCTTAGCCCCTTGTAGAGCATAGGGGCCGGTTTCCCAGTTTCCATGGCGTGTGTGTTCCCCCATAGCTGGACGGGACGCCAGTCCATCGCAGCTTTTTACTCAACAAACAGGAAGAAAGAGTGAGAGAAAGTTAGGGCGAAAAAGTACAACAGGGGTCACCACCCCACTCTCTGCCGGAGCCTCGTGGAGCTTTAGGTGTTTTTGCTCAATAAACACACACAACACCCGATCTGGGAATTGAAACCGCGATCCTCCGACCGCGTGTCCGCTGCCCTAACCACTGGGCCATTACGCCTCCAGGTCTTAAAACGAACCTCACGAAATCAAAATATATGCGGTCGGATGACGTAGTAAAAGACCGAATAGAGGTGGGAAGCGATTTGGGCAAACAGTGATTATGCGCCGAGATATGGATGCTGAAATCTCAAAGAGAATAAGGGCAGAATGGAAGGCAGTTAACTCAATAGAGGAGGTGTTCCAGTCAAATACAGACAATGCCATACGTGCCAGACTTTTCAATAACAACATCATACTTGCACTTTTATGCGCTAGTGAGACGTGGGCTACAACGAAGAGAATAGAACATTGATTGGCTACGAAACAAAGGGTCATGGAAAGATCCGTACTAGGAACATCATGACAAGAGCACATTCGAAATGTAATCATTCGAGAACAGAGTGGAGTGAACGGTACAATCTCAGAATACCGAAAGCACAAATTCCGCTGGGCCAGACAGACCGCAAGGCTCACAGACAGCAGATGGGCCTACGCAGTTTCCGAGTGGTTTCTAATAGATCAGAAAGGGCTACACAGAAGATCTCAACGACGATGGGAAGTTGATTTAGCTAAGTTATTTGAGTCAAGATAGAAAAGAATGGTGCAATCAAGACAAAACTGGAAACGCCTGAAGACCAACGGTGTATAATAGCATCTGATGATCTGGCCTATATTGTGAGTCACTGTGCGATACTGTGAGATAACACACTATAAAATAGATAAATAGATAGATAGATAGATAGATAGATAGATAGATAGATATGTGTGTGGATGTGCGCGCACGTAGAAAGAGAGAGAGAGAGAAAACGAGAGAGAAAGTGAGAGAGAGAGAACGAGAGAGAAAGTGAGAGAGAAGTACAGTTATACAAGCATAAATTCTTGATTTATAAAAATTGTCTCTGCCTCTAGAGGATGTATCCTAATTACGAAATAACAATTAA
>NC_068982.1:125894481-125902004 GCF_001194135.2 Octopus bimaculoides
TTATTGAGCGAAAAAAAAACACCTGAAAAACTCCACTAGGCTCCGGCAGGGGGTGGTGGCGAACCCTGCTGTACTATTTCACCACGACTTTCTCTCACTCTTACTTCCTGTTTCTGTTGTGCCTGTATTTCAAAAGAGCCAGCCTTGTCACACTATGTGTCACACTGAATCTCCCTGAGAACTACGTTAAGGGTACATGTGTCTGTGAAGTGCTCAGCCACTTGCACGTTAATTTCACGAGCTGGCTGTTCCGTTGATCGGATCAACTGGAACCCTTGACGTCGTAAGCGACGGAGTGCCAACAACAACATACATACGCATACGCGCACACACTTAAATGTGTTGATAATAGGAAGATGCGCGTCCAAGAATCTGTATGTGATACCAACGTGTGAAAATAATCACGTGACTGTGAAACGCTTTTAAAAGAATGCACCGCTAAATAATAAAAATGATTTGAAATATATTTTCGATTCTTTAGTTCCTGAAGCTCCGAAAAATCTTCGTTTGGTAGCTCAGACACAGAACCAAGTGAAACTAACCTGGGATCCTCCCTCAAACTGTAACACTGCGGTGAAATATATTATACTGACAGGTAAGACATTTATCCTTTCGGTAAGGATTCGGAATTGTTCATTTTTGTTATTGAACATTTATATTTTGGAAGAATAGAATTAAAAACTTCTGGCGTCCATTTCTTTCACAAATACACCCCGACACACACACACGCACACACACACACACACACACACACGCACACACACACACACACACACACACACACACACACACACACACACACACACACACACACACACACACACACACATATATGTATGTATGTATATATATATATATATATATAATATAAAATGATTCTAGATAAAACAAATATAGATTTATTATGAAGCGGTTGGTAATTTCTTTCTTTTTGTAGAGGTTTTGTGTGCTAAGATTATGAATAGCAGATGTAATGAGTCTTCTGGACACTATCGTCAAGACTTCTAGGGTTCTTAAGGCCAGTTACCTGGCTTCCATGGCATATAAGTGACTGGCAAACACAATATCAGCCCTAAACGAGACGCTTGTCTGTCTCAGGGCTATTTACTTACCGCTGAGTGGACTGAAGCAACGCGAGATAAAGTGTTTAGCTCAAGAACACAATACATCATTCGAACATCTGGTAATCGAAACTACGACCTTGTGCTATACGCTGACCTCTCAGTCACGTGCCTTCACGAATGGCAGATGAAATGGACTTATATCACTGCCAGGATTATTTTTTTATCCATTAAGGGTCATGGGTCACAGCAATATGATTTGAATATAAAAATATGCAATGATAGCTAGATTGAGTTCGGCTTAGAGTAGCTCTTGAGTTTTCCTTGCCCAGGACTCCCAATCCTATATGCGTTTATACAGCAGGTTTAAAAGCGTCGCCCTCGGCTGACTTCCCCCACTCTCCTCTCCTAGTTACACTAATCTGTACATGAACATATGTGTATGTACAGTAAGTGATGAATGTAAACGAACATCACATTCACAAACCGAATCGTTAGAGGGTCAGACAGTTTACTTTGCGCTTTTCGTTCTGGCTCTCTGCGTTTTGAGTTCAGTTACCATCAATGTCTAAAGTATCAGTCCGGTAACAGGATCGATTCTCCTCTTCTCGAGGGAAATCAACTGTGGTCAAGCCTAAAGAGATCTGATGTATATCATGTCACCATCCTAACTATTCTATCAGGGGTTGATAGCGCAAGATAATAGATAATACATGTAACCTGTAGACCACGAATTTAACTCATCAGCCATTCGCCTTGATTACGAGTTAAGTTAAAAATCCAATGGACCAAATATTACCTGGATCTCAATGTCGAAGTTCTTACCAATTATTATTCTGTATAGTGCAATGCTCCAGAGGAACCCAGTCACTATCTTATCATCAAAGTCTTGTTTTATTAAATAAGACAATAATAACTTGGGCATTTGCTCAATACCAAATGGTTTAGTAGTTAAATGCGTGTAAACGTGTTAAAAATCAACTTCAAGCATGTTGGGACTAAACATCTTCATAGATCTCTATGTAGCTCTATTAATATTTTATATAATTAACGGGTTTTTCTATTTACACAGAATGTGAAACACAGAATTACAGCAAAAAACAAACGGTTATGGAAAACATTTCCTTTATTAATGGTTTACTTCCAGCTACGAACTATATCTTACAGGTCTGTCAATGTCATATTTCTTCCATTAAAATATCATTTTTATAAAATATTATATCGTTTGAAATAAGCATTTGAATCATGAGTCCATTATTGTTATTGTTGTTGTTACTGTCATTGTTGTTGGTGTTTTCGTAGTGGGTACAATTATTGTTGTTGCGCCCACAATTATTGTTGTTGTTGTTGTTATCGTATAGCCGCTGGTCAACCCTGATCGAGTAGACCCACGATCAAAGACATACCATTCCCATTTTACTTTTTCGTTTATATTCTCCTAGGTGTCCTTTTGAAAGAAGTTTAAGTATAATCTGAGGGAATTTTGGCGATTTCTTGCAAGTCGATCGATCACTTAAAGGGCCTCCCTAATTGGCTAATTTGTCGTTGTTGTTGATGACAGTGATGGTGGTGGTTGTAAAGTTCCATATAAATCAGTCCAGGTGGAACAGTCCTATGGCGGACCTGCATGTGATGGGCCGAACGACGAGGTGTGACTCCATAGATTCATTTTCGTTGTAAAAGTATGTCTCTTTGTCAAGCGGAGAATCTTATTACACACCCCCAACATACAATGATGAATCCTAAACATATGCTTTTCTAATCTAGGCACAAGGCCCGAACTTTTAGGGGAGGGGACCAGTCGATTAGATCTACCCTAGTACGCAAATGGTACTTAAATTTTCGACCCCCGAAAGGATGAACGGCAAAGTCGACCTCGTCGGAATTTGAACTCAGAACGTAAAGACAGACGAAATACCGCTAAGCATTTCGCCCGGCGTGCTAACGTTTCAGCCAGCTCGCCGCCTTAGAATCTTAAACATATTGCCCTATTTAGGCTGTCAAGTCTGTTTATGTAAGCCTATAGACTCAGATGAAATCCATAGAGAAAACTAACACGGTGAGTCGCCACAAACGAAACAGGAAAGATGGACAAGGCCAGAGCAAGACAGTTGCCATTCTTTTGCACTTAATACCGTTGGTGTGCTTCCAAGCACAGTGTTTGGGTTCTGTGGAGCCATTAATGCTGTTGCAATATTTGTATGCCTGTGTTCTATTCGTATATGTCGGGGTTGAATGAGAGAGATAGTGTTTGATTTTAGGATACTGTTGTATTGTAGCATGTTGTGTGTGTATGTGAGAGAGAGAAAGAGAGAGAGAGAGAGAGAGAGAGAGAGAGAGAGAGAGAGAGAGAGAGAGAGAGAGAGAGAGAGGGGGGGGGTATTTGGAGGTGGATTTCCAAGTAGTAGCACGGAGAGCCAGGGTTTAAACGTGTCGCGGCAATAAACTGTCGCCCGCATGTTGAAGTGGTCTTTCATTTGCAGCATTTTTTTTTTGTTATATTGTGTTATTGGTCTGTGGGTATGGACTATCTACGACCTGTTATAGTACATTGGATGCTCTTCTGTGTTGTTTTGCGTTGCTTGGGGTTTGATGGGGAGAGATCAGGGACGGGGCAGGCAGAACAAGCATAGTTCATAATAAATCTAATGCGTCGTTTGTGCACTAGTGTTATTGTTCCTTTGTGTTTGCTAAATGCGGTACATGTGATTATTCTAAGTGTATTCGGCCATCATTTTGCTTTCTGTGCCAAATCTTCTGTGCGTGTTGTGGCGACTAGAACTGTTCCTATCATTGTTTTGTTGTTGCTGTCACTAGTACGTTTGCAGTGGTTTTCTGCTATTATTCCATCAACTTCTTACTGTTGCCATTGTTACTGATATTAAAGCAGTTATTGTTGCCTGTTGTATTAATGGCCAGGAATTTAGCTTTTGTTAGTCTGCTGTTTCACTTAGTATTAATTGTTACTTCTATGATCGTGTTAGTCATTAATTTCATGGTTTTGTTGACAATCTTACTGATATCGTACATTTTGAATTGTCCTTTCTATAGTTTTCGTGACAACCAGCATTTTTGTAGTTATAGATGTTACTGCCAACTGTGAAAGTACGTGGTTTAGCGGTTATGATGTTAGGATTACGATTATAAAATCACGGATTCGACTCTTAGACTGGAGATTGCATTGTTTTCTTGTGCAAGGCAGGCTGCTCAGTTAACTCAGCTGAAAATTAATAGCAACTGACTGCTACTGCAGCTCTTTCTCCCTCCAGCCATCACATCCTCCATATTTCACTGGATCTAGGATGGGAGGTCTGAGATAGTGTCTGTATCTGCTTGCGGTTGCATAGGCCTCTAAAACAATTTGCGAAAGCATGGCAAACAAAGCAAAAAGCGAAAGCGAAAGCATGGCAACAAGCTTGTAAACAAAGGCTAGCCAACTGCATAGTGTTATAGTTATTGGTTTATCACTGGCAGTATTCTAACTCCTGTCGTGTTTTTGTTTCACTGGTTTTGTCTGATACCGTTGAGGTTGATCTCGTTAACAATCCCATTGAACTGTAACAAGTATATCGACGGTTGCAGGAAAAAATAAGACGTAACGCTGACACTGAAGTCTCAGTGGTGAGCGTCGTGATTAGTACAAAGCCTAGATAATGGATACACAATACGGATGATGAGAAAAGGAGTGGTTGAGCACAGGTCGCACGAATCAGCCTTCTCTGAAGACCAGAGGCCAATGTAGTCACGATAGAAAAACTAAAGAGATGAGGCAGCACCTCTTCTGGTCAGAGGCTTAGATGCATTTCTGAGTTACTTCATACCAATCATGCTAGTTGCGCGCCCTTTATTTGGAAGTTTGCGTGTGTAGCAGTATCGCTGTCCCGATTGTTGTTTACAAGTTTTAAGGTGTTAAAACGCTGTTGTATTCGTAAAGCAGAAGAACCGGTGAACAACAGTCTGTGAAGCCAGTCATACTCTAGAGAATAACGTACAAACCAATAATTTGGTATGGATCAGAAATATTACTTTGTCTTAATTGTAAATTGTTTGTATTAATTCATTGAAATACTAATAATGATATACCAACTGTGTCGTCTTTCAATTCTTAGGTGGCGGCTGCAAACAGAAGAGGACGTGGTCCATTCTCTTCACTACAAATTAATACACCAGACAAATGTTAGTATTCCGGTGCTTATATTTAAAGATCAAGTTTAATTATAAAAACATTGTGTGGTAGTGTTTAGTTAATGGGGTGAAGCTAAATCGATTAGATCGACTCCAGTGCTCAACTGCTATTGGTTTTTTTTTTTTTTTTTTTTTTTTTTCATCGACCTGGAAAGGATGAAAGGCAAAGTCAACCCCAGCGACATTTGAACTCAGAACATAAAGACAGACGAAATGCCGCAAAGCATTTTTCCCGGCGTGCAAACGATTCCAGTTTACCGTCATTACCGCCATATAAATGCTGAACTTATTTTACACTTGTGGTTTGCTACAGTCAAGAAAATTAACTCGGCAAAAATGTTATTGTTGAAAACAATACGTTATATCAACAAAAGTAACTACAGGAGTTTGAAATAAAGAGAGAAATTACCGTTTTTCAATAAATTTATTATTATGTAATTCCTTTCAATTTAATTATTATCATATCCTTTGTTTCTTTCTTATTTTCTAGATAGTTATATTCCCCCGAAACTTAATGTAGCAGTTATTGGTAGAAATGAGATACACTTGTCATGGCTACCACCAAAAGATGCACTCGGACGTGTCAATCGTTATGAAGTCTTCATGGATGGAGCAATGGTATATTCAGGAAATAATATGACCCTTGCTCTCACAAGATTGACACCTGATACAGAATATACATTTGTGGTAAGAATGTTGTACGAATGTGATATATTTTGTTCAAGTGTGCTATACTAGTTAACTTACATCAAACTGAGACAGCAACAAATCTAGAAGAGTACAATGACTAAATTCTATTGTAACATACGTTGGTTCATTTCTTTGTTTTACCATCGTCTGCTATCATTTAAGACTGTTCTAAAACTATAATGCAAAGCGATAAATGCAGTTAAATATGAATTGGAAAGAACTTAATAAAATCTTATCATTACATTATATTCCCAACGTAACTTTAAACAAAGGCAAAATGTGTTTCTTTAAAATTTTCAACTCGATAATGATTATTGAAATCTATTTAGCTCCTTTAACAGCGCTGATCAGAGAACTTGAACCATCGCTAAAAGTTGACACAATCTTAGATTAAAGAAGAACACATAAGATAATTGCCCTCTGTCGGTACCACAAAAATGTTCTGTTCAAAGGAAATTAACGAGTCAAAGGTTTGAATTAGTCTAACCCTCATGCACTCCACTGCATACTGCTAATTCATAAACAAAATTCGTGAACTATCATCGTATACATATAAAAACGCTTCACTTTATAATCTTTTTCTAACAACTTTATATAGTCCACTTAGCCAAGGTCGCATCACAAGAGTTGGATTACGATTCAGATCAAGAAATGACTACAGTCCCTGGTTTTTTCTTTTTTGCTGACAGTATTTAATATATAATTATACACTAAAATTGAATATAAACCACTCACATTTAGGGCAATGTACCTATCACATGGAAGGCATCTATACAATACCTTCTATCTTCTACAGTTTGAATGATAATCCGTCATTGTTCAATGTTCTAAATTCGTTAAATTATATTCTCTTTCTCTCCCTTCTGTCGTTATTACAACTGTTACCGTTTCTCTGAACTTACAATTTCGATATCATCCCCTCCTAAACTCTCACAACCTTGTATTTCTGTCCTTTTGCTCAATCCTTCCTTCCTTCCTTCCTTCCTACTTTATTCTCGAGGAATATGTTAATATCAAAATTCTTTATATCAGGTATCGGCTATAACTAACGAAGGACGACTTTATAGTGCTCCATTGAAGAAGAAAACAGTCAAAGGCGATTGTAAGTATTTAGACTCCAAAATGATATAATATGTCTATGCAGAGCAAATGTAGATTGAGATACAGGGGTCGCAGATGGACAAGCACAATTTCGCATTTATTATTATAAATGAACGTGTTCTGGTCTTTCGATTTCATACAAGTTAACCAATTCATTTTGTATCACTGCTTTAAACTCGGTGTCTATTTCGCAGAGTTATTACAGTGTTGAATAGAAGGCCACACGATATTCTTTCTGATACCCTGCACTCTGAGTTCAAATTCCGCTGGTGAAACTTTGGCTTATATTTTTTAGGGATCAATAAAGTACCATACCAGGGGCGGTTTTTTTTCCTCTTCGTCTTCCTCACACACACACACAGAGTCTCTCTCTCTCTCTCCCCCTCTCTCTCTCTAGCTATCTATCTCACTCATTCACTATATATATACATATAAATACACATACATGCATACATACATACATACATATATATATATATATATATA
>NC_068982.1:125902565-125903766 GCF_001194135.2 Octopus bimaculoides
TATATATATGTATATATATATATATATATGTATTATAGTTCTATATGTTGATGACAACCTCATACTCTGGTCCCACCAGGAAGATGTCCAAGTTCTGTTAGATCATGTGAACTCAATAAAGCCATCCATACAGTTCACAATGGAAAAAAGGAAGAGACAATCAGCTAGCATTCCTGGACGTATTAATAACACGCACCAAGTATGGGTTCAGGACATCCGTATACTGCAAGCCAACCTTCACTGGACGATACCTCAACTTCAACTCCCACCATCCATACAGTGTAAAGAGAGGGATTGATCAGTGCCTAAAACAGTGAACAATGAATATAAGTAGCGATCATGATACCAACCACGAAGAAATGAGCAAGCTCAGTAACAATCTATTAAGCAACAACTACCCCAAAAGCATACTATCCACTCCAATTATGAATAAGGGAGGAACATCGCAAAGCTGTGACACGGGAAGATATTGATAAATCGGGTATAGCTGATCATGTATGTAAAATGGAGACCACCTCCCCCTGTGGGATGAAATTAAAATAATAGACAGAGAACACCACTGGAAAATATGAAAACTAAAAGAAGCAGCACATATGCTAGGACACAACAACCTCCTAAGCAGACTGAGTGCAGATATGAACAGCATATGGGAACCAGTATTAAGGAAGGCTAGGAGAATATTAGATTTATAAGCCCTAAAATTCACTCTATACTTTCCCATGGGCATATGGCATCGTGGTTAAGAGCGCAGGCTACTAACCACAAGATTCCGAGTTCGATTCCAAGCAGTGACCTGAATAATAATAATAATAATAATAACATCGAAAAATACTTCAGGAATTAGAACCCAGGTTCGAAGTTTCCCTAAGACACCTGATGAAGGCTGAAGGGTATATCAGCCGAAACGTGTTAACAACAAACAAGATGAGGACGAATATCCATCAATTGTAAAATAATGTATATATATGTGTAGTGAAACTACCTCCCGCCATTAGCTACAAACTACTATCGCCATTACATACAATCTTCTCATTTAAATATAAATAAATGCGAGCGTAGTAGAGAACCCATACCTTGTCATCACGTGACTGATTATTATTCGAATCGGCAACTTCTTCGAACCTTTCCCGCCAGAACGCAAACTGACCAATCACGGCCCCTAATAAGGTCACGTGATAGAGTAAAATTCTGAAGCCATCGG
>NC_068982.1:125904444-125914996 GCF_001194135.2 Octopus bimaculoides
CATCTTTAACACTACAATAAATATCTCTGTTATTCATGTAATACGGTTGTGGTCTTTCATTACTGGTCATCTATGTTATCGTCGCATAACATATCATGTATATCATCTTTGATACATATTTGTATGTTCGACCGTGTGACACGTTTAAATAAAAGGAGTCCTCTGTTTTTCCATTCGTCACCATTTCTCCTTTTATGAGTTCGCACGGTCGTTCCCTTACATATGTATAGATAGATAGATAATCAATTATGACTATCCTATCACTGAAATTTTTTAATCGCATCCAGAATAGAAATATAATTGCTACTGCATGCCTATCATTTCAGTTGATATAGAAACTATCGTTTCGAAGTCGGTGACAAATCTTGTAAAGAACAAATATTTTTCACAGAAACCAATAAAATCGTATTTGGCTCCAAGAAGATGCAAATCAGCTTATTGTTTAAAAAGAAATCATTCAAAAATAAAGGTATTTATCGTTTTGACTGTTTATCTTTTATCTTCTCTTTTTTGTATCAGTCATGCACTACGGTCATGCTGGGTCATCACCTTGTAGGGTCTAGTCGAACAAATCGACCCTACTACTTTAAAAAAAAATCTAGTATTTATTCTGTTAGTGATTTTTGGCCGAGCTGCTACGTTACGATGCAAATAAACCAACTCCGCTTAAATATATAGATATCCTTCTCTTTCCATTTTTCCTCTTCTCATCCCTTTCCGTCGAAGAGCAAAGTCACGTAACGTCAAAGACTTTTCCATTCTTCCCGAGCGTCAAACTAATGCACCGCCTTGTTGTTTCCTTACCTTCTTCGTCTTTGAACTATGTGTGTGTGTGTGTGTGTGTGTGTGTGTGTGTGTGTGTGTGTGTGTGTGTGTGTGTACGACAAGCTTCCACTTTTGCATCCGTTTATCATTTACGAAATTCATTCACAAGGCAAAGGTCGGTCCGGGTTTCTACGAGAAGAGGCTTGCCCAAGGTGCCATGCAGTGGCACCGAATCTGAAACCGCGTGGTTGCAAGCGAACTTTTTCACCACGCAGCCATATTTCGTTTTACATCTCTGTCTTTCAAATGTTCTTTACAAATACCACATATTTCCTGGCAGAATCGTTAGCACACCGGGCAAAATTTATAGCGAAATTTCGTCCGTCCTTACGTTCTGAGTTCAAAATTCTGCCGAGGTCGACTTTGCTTTTCATCCTTGCGGGGTCGATGAAATAAATACCAGCTGGTCACTGGGATCAAAGTAATCGACTTACTCCCGAACTTGTTGGCCTTGTGCCAAAATTTGAAGCCATTAATTACATATACATAATCCACGCTGTAAAGTGACTGAAAGTCGAGAATTTTCTTGCATATGATGAACGTTAATTAAAGAAATGCCAAACAGTGTTCCCTGTCGTGATTCTCGGTTGTTTCAGGTTGAAATCCATTGCGCGGAACATTGGGCAGTTGTATTTTAAATATAATGCACAGCGAATCAGCAGAGTCGTTAGAGCGCAGGATAATAATGCTACGTGGTATTTGCGCCATCCGACTTTGTTTGCTCTGTGTTTAAACCCCACCGAGGTCAACTTTGATGTTCATGCCTTCAATGCAGGCGGAGGGATCGATAAAAAAGTACTGGTCTGGAATTATGGATTGGCAGAACTGTTAGGGAGTAGAGTAGGGTACTTTATGGCATTCGTTCTGGGTCTGTGTGTTCTGATAACAACGATTTCAATGACAGTAATACCAAGCTGTTCGACTCAAATCGGCAGCCTTTTCCTTAGATAAATATCGGTGTCGTGAACAGGGAAACCTCACATAAACAACTACCGCCAGTCATCTTCAAATATTTTTGTCCAAGCCTGTGTATACATATGTAGAGGCATGATCAGTCGTGAGCAATGGAAGTCTTATTCGGTCCACCCAAAGCTTGATAAGTACAATTTGATGGACGAAAATTGTAGAAGACCATCTGTTCTTTGAGTAAAGATTTAATTTGTTATCCAGTTTGACATCATCACTACCACAATTTGAGTCTCTGCTGCCTTTAGCAAACTACTTCTGTTGTAAACATTCAGATAAGGTCTCCGGTTCGTAGAACTTTTTCTCTTATCAGCCACAGAGAGTGGTGAGAAGAAAAGAATCGTTGGTACTAGCCCACCCCCATTTACTAAGTCATGTAAAAACTAGAATGAGTTAAAAAGTAGAATTACATCATTGTCAGTTTTAAACATGTTAGCTGTGTTCTTAATTCAAGCTAATTCGACCTCCCTAGATTTGTATGTATGTATGTATGTATGTATGTATGTATGTATGTATGTATGTGTACACACACACGTACATATGAATGTGTGGATGGCTGGACGGATATTTACATTTATCGCACGTTCACTTTGTCCTACATCTGAATTTGTGAACAGAAGCTCATTTTTGAGTTATGTATGATGCTGAAGTGTTAAAAAAAAATTATAGAGCACCGGATTAAATGCCATTGAAATTATATATGTTGTCCACCTATATTCTAAATTCAAAATCGATCTTTTCTTACATCGATAAAATAGAAACTAGTCGTCATCTACTGAGATCGATTCAATAAACAGTATCTCTCCCTCACAATAGTGCGGCATTGTTTCAATGTAGAATGAATTTTAAAAATCAGTATTTGATACACGTAGTTAAATATTCGCTAAGCAGCACAAATAGTGCTGCTTGATTTAAGAGATGAGTTTTTCAGTGTAATTTCATATATATTTTACTGTCTGCTTGCTCCATCGATTATAAACGTTTCTATGCTTCATGTAAAATTTGTCCCACAGGCTTCAGCATCCGCCTCTTTACTAACCAAAAGAACTTCGTTCCAAAGACATCAAAGTCATTCTGCTTCACAATTTATGCATTATATGCACAATCAAAGGCATAATGCGAAATCCACACAACCTAGTAAATGTTCAACTGAAAAATCTTTAGCTTTGTTGCAACCCAATCAAATTAACATCAGTTTGTATGGACATGAAGTAAATATTCTAGACAGCGAATTTTTATTAGAAACCGGTGAGAGTCTGGATTTCAATAAAGCTATTGCTTTTCGAAAGACACCAGCCAATTCATCGCTGGGAAACAGACTTCATACTGCAGGCGAAATAATTGAACCGTTCCAATCTATACCAAATAAAGAGAACATGGCAGATACTTATGAAGAGCGACAGTTCTCAAAGAAACTTCTTACTTCAGTGTGGAATATTCCACAAAGCACTCAAAATAGACGACTAAAAAAAACAAGCGCTAAGCAACGTACTGAAAAATTACGTATATCTACTGCAAAACACATATATAGAGAAACGGACAATTCCTGTTGTAAAGACACAAAGTCTCGTTTGGAACTGAAAATTCCGCGCGAAGAACTTGTCTTCAATGAAGAAAGTAGTGGTAGTAAAGAAACTAGGAAAAACAAACATTCCAAGAGTACAGCTACTAAAGTTGATCGAAGAACTATAACCATCGCTAGAAGTTTACACAATCTTAAATTAAACGAAGATAAACGTTTGAATAAAGAACAAATGAGATTATCACCATCTGTCGGCACCACAAAAAAGTTCTGTACTAAAGAAATTAGCGAGGCAAAACTAGTCCCAAAAGTTAACGGTGATAATCCGTCTTCAGGGATTAAGAATGAAGATGAAAACATTTTTCCTGAGAAACTTTCTAAAAGTGAATGTAATAGCAACCAGGACAAACGCCAAAAATCTAAAAACATTGTACATAAAAATAAATACTTGCGTTCATCCAGCAGCGGAAAACACTTGCCGAAGTCTGCATCAAGCCTGACTTCATCATCCGGGAAAAGCAAAGTGACACGAATGCGCGGGAAGTCTACCAATTTATCTTCTCCACAGTAAGTATTTCATTTTACTTCACATACATACATACATACATACATACATACATACATACGTACGTACATACAGCAGACATTGTTAGTTCTTTGGGACAGAAGACGGGAAAAAATCTAGTTGTGAAACTGACTTTTCCGTGGATGTAAATATCACTTCAATAATAATAATAATAATAATAATAATAATAATATTTATCATTATTATTATTATTATTATTATTATTATTAATGTAAGAAATTTAAAATCCCTGCAACTAGATGAAAAATTCACATTTGCACGATTTCGGAAATTTAGATTTCACCAAAATAAATTGTATATCTTTGGAGTAGTTAAAATCTGCAAAATGTTCCCGTAGTTTCGTCTCCTAACAAAAGCAAAATCATGCAAATATTTGTAAAAACATACGCATTGATGACTGGTATACTATAAGATGCTTCTTAAAAGCCCAACCTGTCACTTTACCTGGTTGTATAGTCTAATTTCCAGTGTGGAAAACTTCTTTTTCTCTTAGCTGCAGGTCGACTGCTTCTTTAACCCATTACCTCCCATAATTCTATTAACTGGAATTTTTTATGAAACTTTAATTTCTAGCATAAAACAGCCTTAGAAACACGCTGGAATGATCAAAATAACATTTCAAAATAACATTTTAAATAGAAATAAGCGAGATATTGGGTGAAAAATTAGCAAACCTCATTTGAATATCAGAGAAATATATCTAGTAGATATAGCAAAAAGGTTAGATATGTGTAAATATTGACAGATAATTACGAAATTTGTAATTTTTAAGTGATCTCATATGAGATCACTGGTAGGTAATGGGTTAATAAGGAAATTTAAAGGATAAGAATTGAACATATATAAATACATAAACGCTACAGAACTGCTTTAGTCCATTTACACTCCAGCTGTATCAATATTATATCCACTCCTTTAAGGTGGCGAGCTGGCGGAATCGTTAGCATGCCGGACAAAATGCTTAGCGGTATTTCATCCGTATTTCCGATCTGAGTTCAAATTCCGCCAAGGTTGACTTTACCTTTCATCATTTCGGATCGATAAAATAAGTACCAGTTGAACACTGGGGTTGATTTAATCAACTTATTCCCTGTTGGCCTTGTGGCAAAATTTCAAATCAATATCATGTGCACTTCCTTAAGACTGCGAGCTGGCAGAATTGTTAGCACGCCAGACAAAATGCTTAGCGGTATTTCGTCCATCTTCACGTTCTGAGTTAAAATTCCACCGAGGTCGATTTTGCCTTTCATCCTTTTGGAGTCGATAAAATAGGTATCAATTGAACACTGGGGTCGATGTCATCAACTTATCCCCCCCCCCCCCGAAAATATTGGCCTTGTGCCAAAATTTGAAACCAGTATTATATGTACTTCCATTGAACAAAGATAGATTTTAGAATATCCGTTGCACCATAATCTTTCTTAATCTTGCCTTGATGCTTGGACATAGGGTAAACAAAAGGGATTTTGTTTGGAGATATACCCAATGTATGACAGAATAAGATGCAAACTCATGTTCTGTATGTTCAAGAGACTGATGTACTTGGCCATTGTGTTTCATTCACACTCACTCCTATTTACACTCCGGAGTGTTAACGATTCTGCCAGCTCGCCGCCTTAATCATATGCCTATGTTAGAAACAATAAATTGTTAGTTACTTTACCATATGGTAGTCAATCACTTACTGTTCTCTGTTCGATTTCCACTGGGATCAATTTTAGATCCCAAAATTCCATAAAATAAGTACCAGTCAAGTAATTGGCAATACCATTTCTCTTACATCAAATGTTCAACAGTGACAGAGCCATTACAGACATTGATTTTCAAACAATACATTCACAAGATGTTTATTGTCATATCCATCCCATCCACTCGTAATTGCAGAATAGGAGTGTCAAACTCACTTGGTCTTGGGAGCCGGATAGAAGCGTAAAATACATCTCGTGGGGCCTGATAGTGATAATTATTTCTAAAAGTCCTATTCACAATGTACGCCAAAGTATGTGAATAAAAAGATTAACATACGTTATAACAGTTCTTGTACTGCATTATTCATATTCTGGCTTTAAAAGCATCCCTGGTTTTTACCCTGACTATAGTTAATTGAAAATTTGAGAGAAATAAAACGCAGAAGAAGCTAATCCGAAGGCCCAGTTTTCGACAAAAAGACACTACTAATTATAATGAGGGTACTTTTTAAAAAGTTTGATTCAATTCCGTAATTTCGGAAAGATGAGGATGGGCAGAGGAAAACTTAGTCAACTTGAACTGATTTAGTCGGTCCTAACCCTAACAAGTTTTGGAATCAAAATGGAAAGGAGCTTAACTAAATGTAGTGAGGCTTTTAGTTCGCTGCTCTGTCATTTCAGTCACCGCCCTAACAATACTAATAATAATTGTTTCTAATTAAGACATGGGTCCAACAATTTAGGGGAAAGGGATTAGTCAATTATGTAGGCTCCGCAACTTGGCTGGTACTTTATTTTATCAACCTCGGAGAAATGAAAAACAAAGGTAACTGCGGCAGAATTTGAACTCAGAATGTTGTATTGCGCAACTAGAAACTGCAAAGCATTTGGTTCGACGTTCTGACGATTCTGTCAAAACACCAGAGTGGTAACTTTGCAGACTACTACTACTACTACTACTACTACTACTACTACTACAAATAATCCTTTCTACTATAGGTACAAGGTCTGATATTTGCGGGAGGGGGTTAGTCGATTACATCGACTCCAGTACATGACTAGTACTTATTTTATCGACCCCGAAAGGATGAAAGTCAAAGTCGGCTTCAGCGGCCTAACAACAACAACAACAGCAACAATGCTAGTAATGCTAATGATAACTAGAATGAATAACTGTTTATATTGTCAACAGACTTGTTGGCAGGTCAAATGGAACAGTGAAAGAAAGCAAGACATCTCCTGGGAAAATTAACTCATCTCATAAACTAGGACATTGGAAGAATACAGTGAAAAGTGATGCATCGAAAAGTGATTTGACAAGCAACGCCGTAATTGAACAAGTTGTTTATTCTACACGTAAGCCGTCGTCCACTGGAAGAGCTAAATCAAGTTATCCCAGGTTGAGCAAGGTCACACTGACATCAGATGTCGCAGAGTATCGCCACAAGTCTGCTGGCCACGGGGAAAATTTCATGCCCAGCCAAATCCGGTCTCAGCCAAGTAATTTGAATTTACGCCAACTGGAAAGAATCCATTCAACGCTATCGGAAATGAAAGGTAATAATAATTTGTCATTTTCTTACACTACTTATTTATTTTTAAAATTTAGATTCATTTTATTTTACTCTATTTGATATCGCTATTGGTTTACAGCGTTCTTGACGGTGAGGATGACAAGGAAGTCTCTGAAATTTGGTGTAGAACGACTATTGCAAGAGATTTTGCTCAAGAAGCATTGCTTATTCGGTTTTCTCGTCAAAGGTTATATTCTTTATATTTAAAAAATGGCGGAACAAACACATACACCCCTGCGCGCGCACACACACACACATTTATATACGTAATGCATACATGTTTCTGTCATATTAGACCTCCACAGCAAAGCATTAAAAATGTTAGAACCCTTGTTTATGTACATTAGCTTCTTTATATATTGTTAATATCAATCTTATACGTATCAAGATTGAAGGTATCAATGTTGAAAAATAAAGGTTCTTTTTAAGTGAATTTATCATTTTCTCCATCTTCTCTATTGCTCTGTAAGCATAAAGATATTTGTCTTTATGCTAAAGTAATCATTGAACATGTATAAATCCTTATATCAATCCATTTCTAAATTTATTCATTAATGATCCGTCACGTGATACTATTTACATTTCAAAAATTATTGTTTTTTATAATTTTGATTTTTGATTTCTTTCATGCACTTCCAGACAACAAAGGAAACTCGAATCTACGAAGAATAATATATAAAAAAATACAAGATATGTTACCTACATCTTTATCTATTGATCCTTCGTTATCTTTCAACACGATTACATCAAAGACAAACAAGCAATCGAGGTAAAAATTGGGTATTTGCGATTGTTTTATCTTAGTACAATAGCTGACCACGTGCCGTCAATAATGCCGGCTAATTGTAGTATTTTATATATAAATAAGGTACAAAATATGGTACATAATAATCACACATACAAACATTTACATACTTCCCTTGTACACGCACACACACACTCACATATATTCATGCAGAGTTGAAACGCTGATTTTTTTCACCCCTTCTTTTCTTCCTTATTAATCTATCACCCCTTCCTTTCTCTCATTGCTATTACTTTCTCTCACTCCTCCTCAGTCAGGGTTATTACTCTCACTACTTCTCATTCACTGAATTACTATTTTTCTCTCCTCTTCTGCGTCCAGCGTGATTTTGGACCAATATATATTGGAGCAATCTCGAGTATAACCAGCCGAAATTGCAAAGATAATCTGGAACTCGACTGAGGAAAGAAAACTCCGAATGACCTGTCTTTGTTTTCTTTGTATCGTCTATCTGGATGTTATGTTGTCCCTTTCTTGTATCACCTGACTGTCTGGATGTTTTGCGTTCTTGTCTCATTTTGTATTATATACATGTATGTATATATATATATATACACAAATATATAAAAACACTACGCTCATTATTATATTAGGAGATTATTAAGGCGGTGAGCTGGTATAATCATTAGCAACCATTTCTTTTGGTTTTACATTCCGAGTTCAAATTCCCCCGAGGTTGACTTTGCTTTTCATCATTTCGAGGTCGATAAAATAAGAACCAGTCATGTATTGGGTTCCATGTAATTGACAGGTCCCCTTCCCTAGAATTTCAAACCTTGTGCCTATAGTAGAAAGACATGTGAGTACATTATAGTATGTGTGAGTGAGAGTTAGAGCAATATACAGTAAATTTTTTTGGTTTCAAATTTTTGGCACAAGGTCAGCAATTTCTGGGGATGGGATTAGTCGACTACATCGACCTCAGTGCTCAACTGGTACTTATTCTATCGACCCCGATAACAATGACAAGCAAAGTTAACCTCGGCGGAATTTGAACTCAGAATGTAAAGACAGACGAAATGCCGCTAAGAATTTTGCCCGGCGCAGTAACAATTCTGCTAGTTCGTCGCCTTGATATACGGTAAAAACCTTAGTAAGGTCAAATTTGCTTTTCATCCTTCCGGGGTCGATAAAATAAGTACTCGTTGAACATTGAGATCAATGTAACCAACTAACCCCCACCCCACCCTCTGTTTTCTCACCATTAAAATTTTTTCCGCTTCCCATTGTCTTCCTCACCATTCTTTATATACATACTTTAATATCATTTTCTCTATTATTCGCACACTTTTGTCTTATCATTTTAACTTTCTAATTCCACCTCTTTTTTTTTCCAAAGATTCTATCAGTTTTCTTTCCACCTCTTTCTTCTTATGCGAGCTATCTCTTTCTCTTTCACTTTTTCTTCTATTCTTCCCTATATTTCACTATCTGATTGCCAGGCTGCATGATTCGCTTGCTGAGAGACTACTGGCTTTTGTCTCTTTCTCTCACTCACTTCTGCACTGGTCAATCTCACAAAACAGTTATAAATATTTTATGATATATGTGTGTTGGCACTCCGTCGCTTACGACGACGAGGGTTCCAGTTGAACCGATCAACGGAACAGCCTACTCATGAAATTAACGTGCAAGTGGCTGAGCATTCCACAGACACGTGTAACCGTAACGTAGTTCTCGGGGATATTCAGCGTGACACAGAGTAACAAGGCTGGCCCTTTGAAATACAGGTACAACAGAAACAGGAAGAGTGAAAGTTGTAGTGAAAGAGTACAGCAGGGTTCACCACCATCCCCTGCCGGAGCCTCGTAGAACTTTAAGTGTTTTCGCTCAATAAACACTCACAACGCCCGGTCTGGGAATCGAAACCGCGATCCTATGACCGCGAGTCCGCTGCCCTAACCACTGGGCCATTGCGTCTCCACTTATGATATATGAATTACTTATAAATTTCTCTCAGTGTTTTGGACTACATTAGAAAATTACGGACGCTGATTTTATCAGTTAAACATTTTCTGGTGAAACTATTTGGGTTGTATTACAAACCATAAGAAAATATCAATTCTCATACATTTCTTTATTTTGCTATGAATGTAATAACAAATCCACGAGTTATTAAAAATACTATTTCTTTTGTCATTTCAGAAAGTCAAAATCTATCAGTACACTTTTCGGCAAACAAATTCAACTGAATGGAATTAAACTAAATGGGATTAGACTAAATGGAACTAAACCACCGTTAAAATCCTCAAAAACGGAAACTGATTCTATGGTACTTCATAAATCCTGAAGTGAAACTTATTGAGAGATTACTAATATTAATCATTAATCAATGATTGACGTTTAATTCTCAATGTTTACGAAATATTTCCATTTATTGATGTTTTCTTTGTAAAAAAAAAAAACCTTCTGATTACTCAATATATATCGCTGATGCTCTCTCTCTCTCGCTTTTTGTCACACTTCTTATTCATTCACCTCTCTGCCTCTCTCATTCTGTATGTGTATATGTATGTATGTATGTATGTATGGATGGATGGATGGATGGATGGATGGATGGACGTATGCATGTATGTGTGTGTGTAT
>NC_068982.1:125915414-125916916 GCF_001194135.2 Octopus bimaculoides
ATATATATATATATATATATATATATATATGTATGTATGTATGTATGTATATATATATAGTGGAAAGAAACTCGAGGAGAGCCTAACAGTAGGTAGTCCTCAGAGGAGAAACCCCCTTTAGGCAAGTGTTTCGGCTCCTGACACTCTAGCGGGGTCGGGCCACATCCGAGTCATGACTCCTGGATGTCCACCTACTGTCCATTTTAGTATGCCTGAGGTGGGATTGCTTTCTCTGGTTTCTAGCACTGCTGTGACGTGTGCTGCGGCTCTGAGAAGGGCTAAGTGCTCGTTTGCAGCTGGGTACACTGGCGAGTGCTCGGACGACCCAGATGTGAGGGTTCTTTAATCTCACGGTCCCAGCGGGATCGCCGGCTCCAGAGGCGCAGGCCTACACGACTACGCCAATCTAGCACTCGCTTGAATTGGAGAAAATTAAGCCTTTGTTCCTTCTAAACCAGATCCAACTTGAGGCCTTCTCAGCCGTTTCTCCCATAGCTCTCAAGGTTCTAGTGCCGCTTCTTCCAGAGATGGACAGCTGTTTCATGAGGCTGTAGACAGATGAGCTTACAAATCCCCTGACACCAACCTCGACTGCGGAGACTTTGGTTTTGAATCCAACGTCCCTCAGGTCTCTGGCCAAGTCGGCGTGCTTTTCTGTCTTGTAGACATGGGCATCTTCACTTCTGCTTTCGTAAGGACGTACAGCCTAGGTAGGCAAGATAATCAGTGCCTACTTTGAATAAAATAGATTGATGGCAACATTTTCCTTTTATGGCAAAAAATGCACCTAATTCAATAAAATTTTGAAGTCTACTCTGATTACTGTGCATAAAATGCAAAATATTTTATGTTTTTGTAGATTACGTAGGCATAATTCGCCCCTGCTTTTCAATCTCAGTATTTAAGCTATGCATAGTACTGCTGTAGTACACGTGCTGCGTACACTCTTATAACACCGTTTTCTTTACGTGCTATAAAGGTAGAAGTAAATCTGCCTTCAACTTAGTCGCTCGCCTGTGTTTCGCTTATTTTTCGTGTGTTTTACTACATAACAGTCACCAACTGCCTACCCTGAGTAATAACTGGCGGCCTGATATATATATATACACGCATATATATTGTTTATGTCATAAGCATTTAGAAACTTTGAAAGACATGAAATAATTCGAAGTAGATAAAGCTGTAAATAATAGCATGTAAAATTCTGGAATCTTTTTGGATAGAAAAAGCCGAACGCTGCATGTAGAACTCGAACTTACAACTTCTGTAAGCGTGACAAACGTTCTACCATAGAATCAAAACAATCCTTCGAAATTCCCTATCCATTTTATAAGCGTTCTTCTTACGAGCGAGAATTATATGCTGCTGACGTCATAAGAATTTAAAAAATTCGAAAGATATGCATTCCCTTTTCACTGTAGAACTCGAAATAGGACAATTTACATGCTATTACTTACAACTTTATCTACTTCAAGTTCTACAGTTAAAAACGAATTAGATAT
>NC_068982.1:125917125-125927454 GCF_001194135.2 Octopus bimaculoides
ATATATAAAGGTTATGAAGGGTAATGGAGTCAACCAGACCCTAATGAGGCAGGTAATACCGAGTAAGTGCTATATACCGACTGGTTTTGTCCCAGATGTGGTTGCAACATGAATGGGGAATATAACATGGGTCGTGTATTAGCGTGTGCACATATAAAAAGAATTAGATAAAGAGACCAATGGCATAAGTAAATTTATATTTTATGTAGAATGTCTTACAGCTGTTTCAGGGAAAATTCAATGTATCCCTTCATCAGAGACGGTAATAGTAGAAGATAAGGATTATTACATCTGTATGAGGAGATTTGCAGTAAGAAATGAGAGCGATGCGGAGAAGAAAAAACAAAGAAGAAAAAATACTTGGAGTATAGTTCCATTCCAACAGTAAATATCCATGTATAGAATCCGTGTTGGTATTTTCCAGTGATAATGATAGTTGCATTGGTGGATATATATCATTTTGTATCCAGTTTACTCTGTGCGTTGTTTACTCAAAGGACAGCCCGAAGTGAGTGGAAGATGTGTGTAGGATTGTGAGCAGCCATTAGTGTCGGTGCAGCTGGTTTTTTCATGACCTGGTGAGACAGACTATCCATAGCTGAACAATCCACAACTGTTTTACTTTACTGTAGGTATATAGATGACATTAATATTTTAGTTAGGACAAACTTTAGTAACTGTAGTGTAGAAACCGAGATGAACATAATGGAGAGCATCCAGCACATAGCTAACTCCGTCCACCAAAGTATCAAGGTAACTATAGTTTACCCCACTAGGCATCCTAACAATAAACTTCCTGTGCTTGATACTGAGCTTTGGTTATAGACTGTGAACATCAGAGTGCAGCTCCTCCACTCCTATTACATGAAGCTCATAGCTTCTAAATATGTTGTTCACAAGAACTCAGCTTTGTTACACAACATGAAAATCAACATACTGATAACAGACTTAGTTAGCATAATGAATAATATGCTAACTCTATGAAACTTAGCTAGCATAACGAACATTTCTAACCCTATGAAACAAAGAAACATGTACAGAACTTCATGCACTGCATGCAATTCTCTGGACATGGTCAGAAAGATAAGGTTCAGGTATACAGGGGAGCTAGAAAGAAGTTAGATATCATTATGTGTAATGAAACCAGTGGTACCTGCCCTAGATATAGAAGTAAAGATTGGAATACAGAGTTTGTGACAAAGCAAACAAGGTGACACATAGTACAAGACCGACAGATATCAAGGAGTGATGTTTGTAGAGGCCACAGTTCATGGAAAACTAGCCCGAAGATTTAAGAAAGCTCTGAAGGAGGCCAAATTCAACATTAAGATCGTTGAAAAACCAGGGAGCTCTATCTAGTCACAATTATGTTGGACGTACCCCTTTAAGATTTTCCATGCGTTCGGCTACGTATAGCTTGCAGCGTTTCGTTCCATTGATATACGGAACTAGAAGGCGGAAGATTTTTTATGATATCGAGTATGGAATTCCATCTTACTTCAGTTGCCAGATATGGCTGGCCGGCGATGTTACATATCTCCTTTCTGGGACCCTGAAGGTGGATCTATAGCCGGAAAGACGTTTCTTAAAGGAAATTCCTGTGCATCCAATATATTTCCTTGGATGCGTGGAGTCAGTGTCATGCTTACAGAACGGAGATTTTCGGGTTGTCTGCATTTCAGGAGATTCCTGTTAGCATTGTGGGAACCACACAATAGCGATATTAGCGATAATTACATCACAACTAGAAATTGATTGCTGATGAGAGTGGGAGATAACCCCCTACCTTACCCTCTTAGCCAACAGGTGGCGTAGCTGAAAGAGGACGATACAGCCAGAAGCCGATGACCAGCAGCAAAAGGAGATAATCCCCATTGTTTATATCTCTATCGTTTCCCCCTCCATATTTTAAAGAGGTACCCTTTATGGTGAGAAACCCAGCGTAACCCTATAAACCGGCCTTTACCATTAATATATATATATATTCTTTTATTTGTTTCAGTCATGTAACTGCGACCATGCTGGAGCACCGCCTTCAGTCGAACAAATCGACCCTAGGACATATTCTTTGTAAGCCTAGTACTAATTCTATCGGTCTCTTTTGCCGAACTGCTAACCTTCCTCCACCTCCCCTTATTCATCCCATCACTCCCGTTAAGCTAGCTTGCCTGCATCGCCTCCTGCATCGCCTCCTGCACCCCACCCGAATCCCACCACCAGAGTATATGTTGTTCACTCAGCTACCCCCTCTACCTCCAGCGCCATTCTTCCCCCACCACTCCTCGTCTGAATTCTAATTCTAATGCTGACCCCACTGATACTGCCAGTTCACCCTCAAGCCGTGTTCTCTGCACCCGCACAAGTCGCTAGTTGAAGCCCATCAAATGTCACTTGTGTGGTCTAAGTTACCCCATAGCAGTTGGTTGTACTCTGCGACGGTTCACAGCAAAAGTGTGCCTGTCCTCAGTTTCTAACTGCCTGACCGAAGAATTTTCCCCTACTCAGCTAAGAGTGGGTGCTAAGCTAAGTTGCGCGGCTGCTGCTCATGCCACCAGGGCTTTCACCAACTTGCCCTCTGAGTCCCCAAAGGTCATCCTCAAACTTGACCTTAAGAATGCTTTTAACTCCATCAGTCGAGAAGTCATCCGCCGCGCAGTAAGGGAGAATTCCCCATCACTCCCTTGGAGCCCCAATCACCGACCTAGCTTTGGAGTCAATCTTTAGATCCAAAATGGCTAACCTTCAACAACTTTTAAAAAGCCTTGAAGTAATTGAGCCCCACCAAGGTTTTTTATGCTTAGGAATTACTTGCCATTTCCTAAGCTATTATATTTTCTGAGAGATAGTCCCTCTTACAGATTCCTATCGTCCCGCCAATACTTTGACGACCTAATCTTCAGGAAACTCAAATGCTTGGCCAGTGTCAAATTCTCCCCAGACTCACGCGACCAAGCTGCTTTGCCCAAACAGTTTGAGGTCTTGGTCTGCGCAATTGCTCGTCTTTATCTCTTTCCTGTTTTTGTTTTCTTCCACTTACGCTTGCTTCTCTTTGGTAGGTAACATCCTCTTCTCTCCAACATGGACTAATTCCAACAGAGAAACGGATGAAGCTCTATCACAGTGGAGTAGGCTGGGTTTGTCAGTTCCGGTTATAGTGGAGGATAGACGGAAACAGAGAGTATGGGCCAATCTGCATTCAGGTGCCACTTTTAACTCTCTCCTTGATCAATCTGATCGATTTTCAAAGTGTCGTCTACTTTCAGCTGCTGCAAAATTCTCAGGGGACTGGATTGATGCTCTGTCTGTGGCCAACATTGGAGGTCTACTCAGACTAGAAGAACTCCGCATCTCCATCGCACTCAGAGTGGGAGCTGACGTCTGTAGAGGACTGAAATATCGCTATGGTAGGCCCCACAAGTCTTCACGGTCTGTCTTGCCACCTAAATGCTGGTCACTTCGCTCGTCACACGAGCTAAACCTAATCATTAAACGGGCCCTGGCTCAGATTAGTATTCCCTCAGTTCTGGAGCCGTCGGGGTAATTCAGAAGTGATGGAGAGACCAGATAGTTTTACCCTCTGTCCCTAGATGCCTCATTTGGGACTCCATAGTCTGCGACTCCTTTGCTCCCTCCCACATCCTGGATGCTGCAGTTAATGGAAGGGTCAGTAGCCGAATGAAAGAAAACCCTGAAGTATCGGACCTGACAGTGAACTATTTCTCTCAACCTGTGGAGTTTGAGACGTTCGGAGGGACTGGACTACTAACCGCGAAGTTCTTGTCATTGTTGGCAGCTCGCCTCACCGAGGTGTCAGGTGATGCTGTGGGGGCGCTTGGCTTTCCCAACGCCTTAGCTTCGCAATCGCCTGTGGTAATGCTGCGAGCATGCTGGCTTGCTTCAGTAGGTTCCGTTAAACCTTGTGGTGTGCGACCAGTTGCTGTGATAAAAAAATTCCCCACAAATGGTTTCAATACAGTTTTGATGGAAGGATTTGGAAGAATTGGATGAGAATTCTCTGGTGATTTTCTTTCGTGTAAATAAATGTTTATGTTAATTTTAAAATATTGGTTTGCAAACTACTACATTCTGATTGGTTAAAATAGCGCTTTCCACAATAGGCATAGAGCCAGGGTAAGTCGATTACATCGACTCTAGAATTTCACTGGTACCTATTTTTTCAACCTCAGAGGATGAAAGGTTAAGTCGACCTCGGCAGAATTTGAATTAAAAACAATAGACGGACGAAATGCGATTAAGCTTTTCCTTCGGCGGGTCCAGTGTACTGTTGAAAAATAAACGAAAGAATCTCGTTTCTAATTCGTTTAAAAGCCACACACTTGACGTCTGTGATTCTAAAATGGTTGTATACTGTTCATAAAAAAAAAGTCACAGATTACTTGTTTCTGATTGGTTAAAATAATGCATGTGACACTAATGAATTAGAAAATTGTCATGAACTCAGTTTAACAAAATGTGTATTTATTGTTTGTTAAAAAATAAATGTGAATATTTAATAAACAAAAGAATTATACATGACTTTTTTTTTTACATTTAAAATGAGCACTGTATTGTTTAGCTAAATAGAAAGAAAGAAAGAAAGAAAGAAAGAAAAATGAAGGAAGGAAGAAAGAAAGAAAAAAAAACAGTCACAACCTACTAGCTTCTGATTGGCTGAAATAACACACATGGCCAAATAGTGAAATCAAACTTGTCGTCTGCTAAGTTTACTAAACCATTTCATTTTTGTAATTGTATTTTGATAATTTGTCTCCAATAACAGACACTGCTTTAACTTCACTTCTTTATTCACTACTCGTCAATTGGTTAACTATGTATCCAACTAGTTAATCGATTGTTTGCTTAATGGCATATATACCCTCCCCATTTAAAACTTATTTATCTCTAAATACATTGCTATCGATATAAAATCTGTACATCGTCAATTTTTGAAGAATGAGTGTTGTTTGACTACTTTGAATTATAGTGCCACTAGAGTGAAACGTGGTGACAGACAATAATTAAAAAAAAAAACAGTAGAGAAAGATGATAAATTGGATTCTTAAAATATTGTGGCAGCAATGTTAAATAAATACTGATTATTTAAGAATTATATTTAAAATAAATTTTGTTTTAATTATCTATGGGGTTAATTGGTAACAATTAATAAATAAATCAATGGTACAATTTAGAATTAAATATTTTTATTTGTGTTCCAGCCCAAAGGTTGTGGTCATGCTGGGGCAATGCCAATTGCTTAAATTTATTTTAAGGTTGAATTATTAGCAATTAATAATTACGGAAAACGTGCAATTTAGAAATTAGTAATTTTAAAATTAACCCTTTTTGACTAATTATTAACAATTAATAATCAATTAAAAAACTGGTAGAATTTATAATTAAATATTACTTAAATTTATTTTTATATTTGCAGTTAATAAATACAGGAAACGTGCAATTTACTATTAAATATTGCTTAAATTTAAAAATTAAGTCTTAGAATTTAAAATCATTTTTAGAGTTAATTATTAGCAGTTTATACGGGAAACGTGCAATTTAGAATTAAATATTGTTTAAATTTACCTTCCAAATTAATTAATAGCAATTAATAAATAAGACACAGTATGTAGAATAAAATATTATAGAATATAGAATTATATATTGCAATTATTAGCAATTCGTAAAGTTCTAAATAGGCTTCAAAGAACGAAAATATCAATAACGAAAATAAAGTAAAAGATGCCCACGCCATTCAAATAGTACCTTATTATATCCTAGATACACCACATGAAGTTACCCGCCTAACGACTTAATAGTTGTGCAATTAGAACTCTACGCTGTATGAGTACAAGGCCGTAACATTCAAGAAGAGCAATAATGAAAATAACTAATATGGTAACTCTATACAGAGGTTATTTGTCTGAATAAATAAAATAGCTACGCTGTAATAGTTTTAGTAAAGAGAAAAGAAAAAAAAAAACTAAATGACATTTCAGCCAGGTAATTCCTGGGACGCTTAAATATTCCTATAAAATACCCTAAATGTGAATGAATGAAATTATAACTAAAAGTGCGAAGATTAGAAATTCTCAGACAAATAGTTCCAGGTCCCGGACTAAAATATTTAAGGCAATTAGTTTGTGTCTACACCGTATTTATAGTTTTACTTAGAAACATTTCATTTGTCAGCGGACGCTGATTCCATCTTCTAATCTTGAGGAGACATGATATTTTAATTGTTTATAATTTACTTTTCGTTCAACAACACAAAACAAATGTATACAGACAATTTAATAACTTCATTCTTTTCAAACATGATATTAACACGCTTATAATACTCGGAATTTTAAATAGCTGTTTGTGTTTTCCTACCAACGATGGTGTGTTTTGGGTCGAAAGTTTCCTTAGTTCGACTCTTTGGTGCACCTTCTTGGTACCACAACGTGATTCAGTTTCGATTAAAATCAGTATCTGTCACCACAGCTCCTGCTCAATGGCCTGTAACAACAATAACAAAACGCTGGTAAGTAATATATAGGTTGTGTAACAAAATGTGCTATATTTAATTGCTTTTTTTCACCAACCGGCATTAGTACTTTAGGAATATAAATGTGTTGTATTTAATAACATAACAAGGTTGTATCTCAGAAATCGATGAGCTGGTTATGCTTCTTACACGTTGTTATATTTATAGGGACAATGAATAGGATTGTGTAACATCCGTGCCTCTCTCAAATGTACAGGAAATCTTAAGTGAATTGAATATTTTCTCGCCGGTAACTTGTACGGCAATCTGCACGTTACGCTTATTAGCAATGTTTATCGTTTAATTTTATTTTCATGCAAATATTCAATACTTTTGGGTACTCTTTTGTTTCGCGGTTGTTCGGCTTGCCAGAAATAGCTCACAAATCTTCTTCAAATCACCTAACCTTTTTTTAAAAAAAGGAAGGTCACATTGGACATTTGGATACGTTGTATTTAAATAGTGGACAGGATCGTCTACTATTTAAATATTTAAAAACCTTTGTTCATAGATCTTTTCGAAAAGAGATGACTTAGAGCTAAACGGTAACTGGATGTAACATTTTCGTTTAATTAATTAGCTTGTATACAAACTTCAACATCTTTATTGCTACAATTCGAATCAATTTATACGATCGCTATAGAAATGACGCTTAAGCGCAAAATGTATAAAAGATGATATTAGCCTTTGATGAAAACCAAAAATCTTTCTAGTTTACTACTTTTCTATTTCAGAAACTACAACATTGAACCAGTTTTTGTGTATATAGAGATAATTACATTTCTTGTTACATCTAGACATATTAGGTTAACTTTTATGACTGACGAAACTTTGTAAAATCTATACTAATTACATTCTGTCAGTTTTCTACAGTTCTCGGCAATCTCTTTTACTGAGCTTATTTTATATTAAAATATTTATCATGAACACACACACACACGTAATACATACATACATACATACAAAAAATACCCTGTTGTTGATATTGAAATTCCAATGAAGAAACGTTGGATCTAGGTTAGAAACCGGTTCTTTCTTTATTGGCAAGAAATCTTGAAATAAAACTGAATAACGACATTCATCATACATACATATGTACGTCTGAAATGTTACCAGATTCTAACAATGGAACACAGAGTACAGTAATCTGTTGGTTTAAAAGCATTTGACCTCGGAACTCCATCTTTCAACTCTACATTGGATTACAAATAAGCATGGCTCTAAGCTCACCCAGTCTGACGTTGCTGATTGCTATTCATCTTTCCACTTATACTCATTAGCACTCAAGTTTTCATCAGAAGATGCTAGAACACAAAAGACCTAAACATAAATTTTGTATGCATGCAAAATGTCTCTTTTATATAGAGATTCTGACAACAAACCTTAGACTCTGCACTTATTAGAGAAACAGCCCTCTAATACTGAGCAATGCAGTGTTTTTCATATAAGCTCTGGATAGCTCAAACTTTTTCATTCCATGCAAATAATCTTTGACAATCTCATGTGAAAATTACACCTATTATCTATCCCTGGTTAAGTTTCATCTCCAGAAAAAAATATGGCACACCTTTACAGCATACTCTCTAAACAGATTTTTTACAGACCAGCAAACTTTTTGTAATACCAGTGACTGTATTGTTGTTGTTGCTATTGTTTGTTCCTTCTCAAGCCATGCCTGGTTTCCCAGTTTCATTGGGGTATAGGTTCCCCATCTGGATGGGACGCTAATCCATCACAGGTGAGCTGTTAGATGCAGGAGGAAAGAGTGAGAGACAGTTGTAGCCTAAGAGTCAGCAGAAGTTTGCCATTACCTTCTGCTAGAGCTGTGTGGAGATTAGGTGTTTTGCTCATAAACACACACATCGCCCAGTCTGAGATTTGAACCCATGATCCCTTAATCATGAGTCCGCTGCTCTAACCATGAGGCCATGTGCCTCCACAGTGGCTGTATTATTTACTGTTTATTATTTCTTGAAACATAAATTTAGTAACAAACAGGTGCACAGAATTGACAAAGCCCCAAGTATAGCAAAACACATCTGATGTTCCCATGAGTCATTGCTGCAATGATGTTCACCTCACTTTAATATATATATTGTGCTTGTAACATTACATGTCTATGAAGAAATTTTAACTCAGACAAAATCCACAGCATCATGACTTTCAGTGGTGTATATACTATGTAGTATGATAAATAGATGGTGATATTAATTTAAATCTATTTCAATTGCATCTATTGAGTTTTTGTAACCCAACAAGCTTTCTGCTATACCAGTGGATGTATTACTCACTGTTTCTTATAATCAGAGTATGAATTTCAATTTAGCAAGTAACAAACAGGTACATGGCATTGACAAGCTTCAAGTAGAATGAAATGCATCTGTCATTCTTGTGAGTTACTGCTGTGACAATTTAAGGCTTGATCTGATATTTGTATTTTTAAAACAATATGTGTATGACAAGATTCTTTCTCAGACAGTAATTTACAGCTCTATGCCTTTCAGTGGTGTAAATACATTAATATGATACACAGATGGTCATTTTAGTTTAATGCTGTTTCAATTGCACACACTGAATTTTTTACAGCTTAGAATGCTTTCTACTATACTAGTGAATTTATTATACCATTTCTGTTGTTCTTGTGAGTCACTATAACAACAGTTGCCTCACTCTGATATAATATATATATATATATATATATATTGGAGCCTGGTGTTGCCATCCGGTTTCACCAGTCCTCAGTCAAATCGTCCAACCCATGCTAGCATGGAAGGCGGACGTTAAACGATGATGATGATATAAATAAATTTAAATAAGAGCTAAAAGATGATCCATATCCATTGTAAAAACTTTATTATGACCTATGATCATTTTGATGCAATATCCAGACCAACTCATGCATATTATAAAATATTTTATATATATATATGATGGGCTTCTTTCAGTTTTTGTCTACCAAATCTACTGACAGGGCTTTGGTTGGCTTGAGGCTTCAGTAGAAGGTACTTGCCCAAGGGGCCTCACAATGGTACTGAACCCGGAGCCACATGGTTGGAAGGCAAACTTCTTACCAAACAGCAATGCATACACCAGAAAAAGTGTACACACACACTTTGTACTTTATTCAAGGTGTGTCAGACCAGTAGGCAATCTTTTACTCACCTACAAACGAATCTATTGTTAAGTCATTTTCTCTGATATTTCATCAGCGGCTGCCTGCTTGAGCTTGCCAAAGCTTCCTTCAGACCCATTCAATGCTCTCTTCTTTCCACACCTATGTAGTTCCCGCCTAATCCAGGTCTTCAATAACAATTTATACTTAGAGAATATTATTTTTAACATACACATGTGTATGCACACATACATATTTGCATGCATGCATACATACACTCACACACAAAAATGCATGTGTGTGTGTGTGTGTATATATGTATATATATATATATATATATATATATATATATATATATATATATATATATATATATATATATATATACATACACCAGCACACATATATATGTATATGTGTGTATGTATGTATATATATATGTGTGTGTGTGTGTTTGTATATATATATATATGTGTGTGTGTGTATATATATATAGCCATGTGTTTGAGAAGAATGCTTTGGGGTTTGAATAATTCACCTCTGGAAACATGGGTGTTTCGTTTATCATCATTATGTATGTGTGTGTGTATATATATATATATCATCATCATCATCATCGTTTACCGTCCGCTTTCCATGCTAGCATGGGTTGGACGACTTGACTGAAGACTGGTGAAACCGGATGGCAACACCA
>NC_068982.1:125928009-125931503 GCF_001194135.2 Octopus bimaculoides
GCAAGGATGGAAGAAATGGACATTAAGCAGAAAAAAAAAAAATTTTGAAATTTTAAATGTGGACATTAAAATTGCTGAAGTTCTGGTATCATATTCTTGGGTTCTAACCTAATATTGCAAGTAGAGGAGATACTCTTTTAATTCTGGCAATCAATTTTCTCAGATATTTTTATAGATAATATTCTTTTCTACTCTAGGCACAAAGCCCGAAATTTTGGGGGTGGGGGCCAGTCAATTAGATCAACCCAGTACACAACTGGTACTTAATATATTGAATTATGTGTAGTATATGGTGTTTGTAACCATTCAATGACTTAGCTCTGTTCAGTTGTTTTTGACAGGAAGCTACTTTCACTATGTCTACAGAATTAGCTTTCTGCTGTATTTGCAAAATTAAACACTTAACAAATCAGTTTTAATTTGTGTGAGTATTGCTTTACCTGCTTCAGAGTGAATGAAGTTAGATAAACTTAATACTTTCTCTTACTAATTTAGAATTAGAATTAATTAGAAGCTATACTAAAGAAGCCTCGGTTCTATATTCCTATTTTCTGAATAGCAAGATGGTTTCTATTACTCAACAAATTACTTTTATTCATATGGAGTTCATTAAGAGAGCTGTGTAACGAAGAAAGGCTAGGTGAGAAGACTTCATGAAGTAGTGCAATATAGACTCTTGCTATTGAATAGATCCAAGCTTAGTTCTCTATTCAAATACTGCATTGTAATTGCTGTCTTTGGAATTTTAATACTTCGAATTATTGTTTTTACTAATCCTTACTTTGCAGATATTTGGGAAAATGAGTGGGGTTTTTTTTTTGTCTCTTTTAAGAAGTAAAAATAGAAGAAGAGAAGTTGTACATTTTTGTATAAAGTTTGCTTCATTTATTGTTTATCTTAATATATTCTGTATGAAGTTAAATTGTTGCTACAGATAGTCAAATGAAAATTTTACTAGTGGAAAATGACAAGATAATTCTTGAATTATGGCACAGTTCCAACAAGGTATAAAATTAAAAAAATTAGCTGTCTGTTGGTGAGAGTTTTACTTTATGTCATAGAAAATGTCAATTTGCTACTGCGGCAATTACTGTGAGCCAGACAAAATGTGAGCTAGGAAAAATACTCGTAAAGAACACCTTATTTTAATTACTGTCTGCCTAATTAAAAATAAACATATTACTATAGATGTAGGCATGGCTGTGTGGTAAGCAGCTTGCTTCCCAACCACATAATTCTGGGATCAGTCTCACTATGTGGCAGCTTGGGCAAGTGCCTTCTACTATAGCTTCAGTGTGTGGATTTGGTAGATGCAAAGTGAAAAAAAGCTTGTCATACATAGAGTAGGAGCACTCCGTCAGTTACAATGACAAGGGTCCCAGCTGATACGATCAATGAGACAGCTAGCACGCAAAATTAATGTACAAGTGGCTGAACACTCCACAGACAAGTGTATCCCTCACATAGTTCTCAGGGAGATTCAGCATGCAACAGAGTGTGACACAGCTGGCCCTTTGAAATACAGGTACTACTCATTTTTGCCAGCTGAGTGGACTGGAGCAACTTGAAATAAAGTGTCTTGCTCAAGGACACAACACTTTGCCGGGAATTGAACTCACGACCTTCCAATTGTGAGCCAAATGCCTTAACCACTAAGCCAGGCACCTTCACAGGCATATATATATATATTCTTATTTTTATTCATTTATTTATCCATATGATTGTAATTAATAAATAGATCTAATTGATGTTTGTAGGCTGATACTTGTCAACTAATTATCTTCTCCATTTTCTTCTTTGCCTTATAAATTCTGGGTAAATTTCTGTTTACCCTGACTCATACCTATTATTCAATTGTGCTATTACCTTACAACAGTATGTAGGATATCTATTATCCCTTAGATGGTTGTTTAACCTCTAGCTCATCATCATCACCGTTTAACGTCCGCTTTCCATGCTAGCATGGGTTGGACGATTTGACTGAGGACTGGTGAAACCGGATGGCAACACCAGGCTCCAATCTAATTTGGCAGAGTTTCTACAGAGTTTCTAACTCATATAAACGTATATATATCTATATCTATATCTATATCTAGGGAGAGCTGTGCAAGCTTTATACAGGGATGCGGTCAGTAAGGTGAGGGTTGACAACGAGTACAATGAAGAATTCTGGGTAGGGGTAGGGGTCCACCAAGGATCAGTCCTCAGCCCCCTCTTATTCATCATAATCCTCCAGGCAATAACAGAGGAATTCAAGTCAGGATGCCACTGGGAGCTCCTCTATGCTGATGACCTTGCTCTAATTGCTGAGTCACTATCAGAACTAGAGGAAAAGTTTCAGGTGTGGAAGCAAAGATTAGAATTGAAGGGCCTTAGAGTCAACCTAGCTAAAACCAAAGTCTTAATAAGTAGGAAGGCAGACAAACCACAAATCCCTTCAGGTAGATGGCCCTGCTCGATCTGTAGAAAAGACGTAGGTAAAAACTCCATTAGATGTACCCAGTGTAAGCTATGGACACATAAGAGGTGCAACAATATCAAAGGAAGGCTAACTGGGAAGATAGTTTTTGTATGTGGCAAATGCTCAGGTGCTATAAACACTAGAAATGTGCAGAGAACAGCTTCTGTCACATTCCAGGGAGAAAAACTAGAAGTAGTTGATAGTTTCCGTTACCTAGGGGATCAAGTCAGTAGTGGGAGTGGCTCTGAAAGTGTAGCTGCTAGAATAAGAATAGCCTGGGAAAAGTTCAGAGAGCTCTTACCTCTGCTGGTGACAAAGGGTCTCTCTCTCAGAGTAAAAGGCAGACTGTATGACGCATGTGTACGAACAGCCATGCTTCATGGCAGTGAAACATGGGCCGTGACTGCTGAGGACATGCATAAGCTTGCAAGGAATGAAGCCAGTATTCTCTACTGGATGTGTAATGTCAGTGTGCATACACAGCAGTGTGTAAGCACCATGAGAGAAATATTGGATTTAAGAAGCATCAGATGTGCTTGTGAAGACCTGTTGAGGCAAATGAAATGAAAATCAAAATCGATGATGTGGCCGATGACAGTATCACCTGATTAGCTAGCACTCGTGCCAGTGGAACGTTAAAAGCACCATCCGAGTGTGATCATTGCCAGGGCCGCTGATTAGCTCCCATGCCGGTGACATGTAAAAAGCACCATTTGAGCATGATCACTGCCAGCGTCGCCTTACTGGCACATGTGCTGGTGGCACGTGAAAAACAACATTCGAGCGTGGTTGTTGCCAGTGCTGCTGGATTGGCTCCTATGCAGGTAGCACGTAAAAAAAACACCTTTTGAGCATGGTCATTGCCAGAACCGCCTGACTGGCCCTCGTGCCGGTGGCACATAAAAGCACCCACTACACTCTCAGAGTGGTTGGCATTAAGAAGGGCATCCAGTTGTAGAAACTTTGCCAGATCAGATTGGAGCCTGGTGCAGCCTTCTGGCTTGCCGGTCCTCAGTCAAGCCGTCCAAGCCAT
>NC_068982.1:125931525-125941595 GCF_001194135.2 Octopus bimaculoides
ATATATATATATATATATATATATATATATAAATATAAATATATATATATATATCTGTTTGTGTCTGTGTTTGTCCCCCACCACTGCTTGACAATTGGTATTAGTGAGTTTATGTCCCTGTAACCTAGCATTTCACCAAAAAACTCAGATAGAATAAGTACCAGGCTTAAAAAAAATAAATTAGTACTGGGGTTGATTCATTTGACTAAAACTTCTTCAAGGCAGGGCTCCAGCATGGCTGCAATCTACTGATTGAAACAAGTAAAAGAAAAAAGAAACAAACAAACTAAAAGATACTTCAATCCTATTTGGTTTACTTTCACATAAACAAAGATATTTAATAATAAAAAGAAACAATAACAGTGTCATAAGAACACAATATTTAAAATCTTTTAAAAATCTATTTTATTTGTCAGGTACCATCAGCCTCATCCTCCAGACACAGTCAGTCCTCCTGGAAAACTAAAGCGTTATCTTGTTGATAATTGTGTACGTTTTGCAGAATCATATGAAAGATTCTTAGAGAAACGATATCCAAAAGTGTTTGAAGTCTACCGGATGTTTAAAGTTGGTAAGCCTTTTAAGTTCCTACTTTCTCTCTGGGTTAGAAACATATTACTACTTGACCATTGGTCATTAACATTGTCACCAATATTGATTTGAAATTTTGGCACAAGGCCAGCAATTTTGGGGGAAATGGGCAAGTCGGTTTCATCGACCCTCAGTGCACAACTGGTACTTATTTTATGGACCCCAAAAGGCTGAGAGGCAAAGTCAATCTCTACAGAATTTGAACTCAAATTGTAAAGACAGACAAAATGCTTCTAAGCATTTTGCCTGACATGCTAATGATTCTTATTTCTTTATTACCCACAAGGGGCTAAACATAGAATGAACAAACAAGGACAGACAAAGGGATTAAGTCGATTACATCGACCCCAGTGCGTAACTGGTACTTAATTTATTGACCCCGAAAGAATGAAAGGCAAAGTCGACCTCAGCGGAATTTGAACTCAGAACATGCTAATGATTCTGCCAGCTTGTCACCTCAACAGTGTCACCAATACTATTTTGGATCCAATGAGCTGCAGAGCTATGTTGAGTCCCAATGTCAACTTTGGCATCATTTCTACAGCTGGGTGCTCTTCTTAATGCCAACCATATTACAGTGTGTACTGGATGTTTTTTTTTCATGATTTTTGGCTCTAGTGAGGTTGCAAAGTAACTTGCAAATGAAAAGAACAGGCTGCGCCTCCACTCCACTCAGCTGAGTGGGACTTTTTCCCTCACTAGTGCTAGTGTCACATAAAAGACAAAAACAACTTTATTTTGTTGATGTAAAATAATTTTCTTCATCTTCTGCTCCCCCCACCACTATATACTACTTTTTTATTATTTAATCCCCTATTATTCACCCCATACACCACAGTGTGTGTTTTTAGTGGAATTCTTTGTAACTTGTGATTTTTCTTCAAGTAAATTATAACTGTTTCCTCTACTCCCAGTAAAAGTAAATTAATTCACATGGCTTTACTTTTTCAGGTATCCGTGATTTTATTGCTGACACCAGAATGTATTATAACGTCACTACGGAGTTGTGGACAGGTAAAAGTCTAAACTGTTTCTCACGCAAGGAACTTGAAATTTATAAACAAGTAAGTATATAAGTCACAAACAACTTAATCATCTTTTTGTTTTGTTATAAACAAGGGTATCAATGTTAACATTTGTAAAGATGAAATAAGTTGAATATACAATCTTGTTTTGGACTTTTAGTTACAGCCACATCATATATCTTGTAAATACCCACAAAAACATGGAGGTATCACAGTTACAGTTCTCTTCTATAAATCTATGACTTTGTGCTTTTGTAAAGAATTAATGCTGTCTGGTTAATGAAGAGGAGCTGGCACATAAACATTAGTGTCATTCTTTTATGCTTGTTGTCCATGCTGGCATGGGTAGGATGGCTCATCAAGATTCAGAGCAGTTCTTTTTCAGAGTTGCTGTCCTCTTTGATAAGTTGGGGGGAACCATGTCTCACCCATATGTTCTATTTTGAGCTTGGTATCTGCAGCTGGATACCTTTCATGAACTTTACTATGTCATAGAGTATATTGGGTTCATTTTATTGTGATATCAGCATTTAAAAGGTTGTCATGTTCACTACAGGACTAAAAACATCCAGGTGACCTTAGACTGTCTCTCATCAACCACTTAACAGAGGTACATCTTGTTGTATTGCCAGTACTAATGAAGTTGTCTTATAACCCGTAAAGTGAAAGAATCCTCAATGTTCTATATTGTTTCTATTCATTCTGAGTAATCTGCCCAGCTGAGTGGGTATATCCTCCTTGATCAATTGTTCATAGTTTTGTCATCCATTTTTAATGTTTCTTGAATTTGAATTACTCTGCATAGTCATTCCTTCATCATTATGAACCTCTCGCCACCTTATAACACACTCAGTCTCAGATCCTGTCTTTTCATCCCTTCTCTGTACCCCATATCTACTGTCCAGTCTACAACTTAACTCTGAAAGGTGTAGTGCCTATGTATATGCAGAATCCACTTTCCCAACCTGTCACCTCTTTCATCTGGTTATCGGCTATAAGGATTCCTTGTTACTCTGGCTCGAAAATCTCCTTCCCTTGCTCCTGTACATTCTTTTACTGCCTCTACTGTTCTCCAAACATCTCTAATGACCACCCTGCATTGAGGAAATCTCACTCAATTCACTCCTGTTGAAAGTCATTGTTCTTTGTGATTTCAAGTTCCACAACTTTTCTCAACTCTCACATTTCCCAATACAGTAGCCAAATCTTTTAAAATCCTGAACTTCTACAGTAATTAGTTTTGATACCAACTCATATCCATCATCAACACACAAACTTTCCTAACACTTCTCACCTTCTCACCTCCAGACCCAACCTTTATCAAACTACCACCATCTCTACACCAATTGGATAGGCCAAGCACTGTTACAGTGTTATGGTGGATAATCACAGTTATCCACTAGCCCTTCTGCTTTTTAAGTCAATTAACTGTTCAGGGTTTGCTAGTTCCATACAAATTATCCCTGGTAGCAAAAAAGCTTAACTTTTGATCCATATTTCACTAAATGTTATTGTATTTCAGTAGCAGTTGTTGTTGTTGTTGTTGTTGTTGTTGTTGTTGTTGTTGTTGTTGTTGTTGTTGTTGTTGTTGTTGTATCTCCTTAAAGTTTCTAATGTTTCATGACTTTATAAATTTGTTTATCTTCAGTATCCAAAAGATGTATGGAAGGTGTCTCCGACTTTGATAATCTCAGCTTTGCCCTTTGCTAACTATGTTGTATTTCCTATCGCGTAAGTGTTACTCAACAATTGTTTTATTCTGATTTTAAAAACTTAAAACAATCAACATGACCATTATAAAAGTGGGCTTGTTACAAAGTTTAGACTGATTTATATTTTATTGCTTTGAGTTCACAATACAAATGCAAACCAAATCTAAATTGTAATCTAAACTTAGATTCTTCTGAGCAACTGTAGATGGTTCTGAAACATGGACACTGATAAAAAAAGCCTTATAAAATTGATTGGGTGCAGCTTACACATGATCACTACAACAGTACTCATGTTGTCAGGGAGAAAACAGAACACCAATGGCAGTCTACCTCTAATAACAGCAACATTGTGTCAACAAAAATTAAGCTTTATTAGTCACTGTTGAAGTAGGAAAGATGAGGTAGTATGTTGTTGTTGTTATGAAAGACTGGTTAGTCCACATTACTTTGGTTTCCTAGTTTCTCTGGTGTATATATTCCTTCTTGGATGGGATGCTAGTCTGTGGCAGGATTACTCATTTCTGCCAGCTGAGTGGATTGGAGCAGCATGAAATGAAATGTGTTGCTCAAGGACACAACACATCACCTGGTCCAGGAATTGAAACCATAATCTTACAATTGTTAGTCCATCACCCTAACCACTAAGCCGTGCACCTCCACATATGAAAGACTACTCATAGCATAATAATCCAGAGGAAGATTTCACTAAGCATACATCGATCAACTGATACTAAGCAATGCAATACTTAGTTAGTTGGCTGGTACTATATTTTATTAACTTTAAAAAGGTGAAAGGCAGAGTTGACCACGGCAGGATTTGAACTCAGAATGTTAAACACCAGAAAATGTACTGCAAAGCATTGTTTTCTTTCAGAAATGTTTTAAAGATTCTGTCAGCTCTTCTTTAGAGTGAATTCTTTTTATTAAGATTTGAAATGGTAAACTATAAGCTATTCAGTGAAATGAAAATATAATTAGACTAAATTAATAAAAATGAAACAGAAAATTACAACAATGATGGTGATGTCTTAGTTATTCCTGAAGGCATGGGCACGGTTGTGTGGTTAAGAAGCTCACTTGGCAAACATGTGGTTTTGAGTTCAGTCCCACTGTGTGGCACCTTGGGTAGGTGTCTTCTACTATTGCTGCATGCTAGCTTATGCATTGTGAGTGAATTTGGTAGACAGAAACTGTGTGGAAGCCCATCGTATATATATGTATGCATGCAGGCGGGTAGGCAGATAGATAGATAGAGAGACAGATGTGCGTGTGAAGTTCCTGTCTTAAAAGAATGAGTACTGAGGTCAATTTGTTTAACTAAACCCTTTGAGATGGTCCCCTAACATAGCCACAGACTGAAACCAGTAAAATGATAAAAAATTATTCTTGCTTTCATCAGATGTTCATATGTAAGTTGCTTATAGGTTTATATTTCAAACATTTTTCAGTTATTCATTACTATGAATTGAACTCATTAAGTCCAGTGTTCTTATATCAAACATTCATTCTTAGAAAATATTAGGATTGATCTATTTCTACCTTGTACAGGATTGTTGTGGTAAAGAGGGTTCCCACCATCATCATCATCGTCATCATCATCATTGTTGTCATTCTATGTCTGTTTTCCATGCTGACATGGGTTGGGTAGTTTGACAGGTTCTGGCAAGCACCAGGGCTTTGGCTTGGTTTCTGCAGATAGATGCCCTTCTTAATGCCGACCACTTTACAGCATATAATGGGTGCTTTTTTTCATGCCATGGGTAAGGTTGTCAAGTAACTTGCAAGACAGAAAATGAATGGGAAAAATGCCCCCGTGACTAAGTAAGGGGAGTTGTTTTGTGCCATATGTTGAGAGGCTAAAGTATAATAGAGGGACAAGTACATGTCCCCTTGTATAAGGGTGGACAGGAGTAACTGAAGAAGACAAAGACTGTAGTGATGGGGTGTCATAGCAAACTCTCAAGATGCAAGAAAATGAGCATAAGAGAAGATGTGTACAGTGGATCAGGTGGAGAAAGAGAAAGTATATATTGGGTTGTCCAGAAAGTTCATGCCGATTTTTAAAGGAAAGAAAAAGGTCAATAAATACTTGCCATTACATTTTTAATCAGCCAAATATGAACCATTTTGTTGCACAATGCGTCTCCATCTTTCCTTTAACTTGAAAATACCCTCTTCCCAGAATTGAGGTGGTTTCATAGCAAATGAGTCGAAAGGTAAGCTACTATAAATCGGCACAAACTTTCAGGACAACCCAATAGTTTCATAAGAATGTGAGGAGAGAGTAACAGATGATTAGAGACGGGTGTTTACTTTATTGAAAAACCATATAACCCTGTAGTTTTTTGACTTGCTAGAAATAGCAGGTGATAGGCAATAGGCAGTGGACTGGCAGAGTGTTTAAAACATCAGACAAAATCCCATGTGGCCATGTGATATGTATTTCGACATCTTACATTCTGCACCCAAATCCTACAGAGGTCTATTATGCTTTTCACCCTTCTGGGGTTTATAAATAAAGTACCAGCCTAGGGCTATGGACTAACAGAATTGTAACTTAGTAATTACTCAAAAGAAATGAATAAAATAAGTACGAGACTTAAGACTAAATGCTGGGGTTGATTTGTTCATCTAAACACTTTAACCCTTTGGCATTTAAACCAGCCATATTTGGCCAAAATATTCTCCCTGTCTTATCTTCAAACTGGTCATATCCAACCTCTCACACTTACCCTACAATATTATTCTAAAGATAAGCAACCACATCATCGAAATCTCAAAACTACAAGGTAAGACATGACTAATTCAAATCAATGATTAAATAAGCATTACATTTGACAGAGAAATCTGAACGCCAAAGGGTTAAGGCAGTGCTTCAGCTTGGCCACAGTCCAACAACTGAAACAGATAAAAGAAAATGAAATTGTTAAATATGAGTGAAAGAGAAAATTAACTCTCTTAAAATTGTAATTATCTGGGTTATAGAGTATTTCTAGTTGCTCTGGGAATGATTTACCATATTGTATAAAAACTATGTACCTCTGACAAATCAGATTGGAGCCTGGTGTAACCATCTGGTTCACCAGTCCTCAGTCAAATCGTCCAACCCATGCTAGCATGGAAAGCGAACGTTAAACGATGATGATGATGATGTCAATAGTTTACTTAGTTTCCATATTGTTGTCATTTGTGCCAACGATAATTAGAATGGACACCGTTAGAAGAGATCAAAAAGTTTTTTAATCAACTGAAATTCGAAATTATATAATTTGCTCACTTGTCAAGGCTAAATCTTTACTGTTTATTTGTCACAACTCTGTCTTTTTAATGTATGTGTTACATTCTTTTAATAACAAATATTTTTGCTTCTACACACATGCACAGACATATCATCACCATCATCATCATCATGAGGTAATGTCCCTTTTTCTGTGCTGGCATGAGTTGGATGATTCAACATAAACTGATGAGCCAGAAGACTACACCAAGTTCCAAACTCTGCTTTGGCATGGTTTCTGCAGCTGGAAGCCTTTCCTAATGCCAACCACTTCATAGAGTGTACTGAGTGCTTTTCCCATGGCGCCAGCACTGGTGAGGTCACCAAGTACCCACAAAGCAAGACCTCCTCAACTGAGTGGGATCCAATATGGAGGGATTGAAAATATGATGATGTTGATGATGATTTACATGCAGACACACATATATATTTGAATATATTTCTTTCTTTTAATTAGGTACATGTACCCTAAATGGTTCCTTTCACCTCATTTTTGGTCAGACAAACATAAAGAAATGATATGGGGTGATATACTTGCTAAGCGAATGAGCCATTGTTCACCTGTTATTTATTACCTGGGATCACAATGTCGGCATATGGACGAAGACAACCCACTCAAAGAGAAGCTACAATTAGCTATCAGCAAAGTAAGAATTAATCTCAAGTCTAACTTCTGTATTAAATGTTCAAAAATCAGCAGAGGACTCTTCTCCTTCTTGTATATTTCTTCAAAAACCTTTAAATCTTTCAGTTTCCATTCAGCCAAACCAGTTATTATCTTTCATTTTACCTGTCTGATTTAAGATATTCCTTTATATCTTACAATTGAATTGCGCTCTTCATCTTGACTGTTTACCTTTGTGAAGAGTTACATCAATCCTTTTTAAAATATAAAAATCAAGTAGATTGAGATGATTGATTTTTAAGGTACACAGAATAAGAATTGGAACATATAGAAATTCTGGAAGTTACCAAAGCAGTCGGGTGTCTAAGGAAAATCGTAATGTAAATTACAGCTTTTGCGTTTTATTCCTTCTCACAGTTGGCTCGTCAGTCCTGTTAGTTTTGCTAGACCCCAGTGTTGAAAAATATCGTTCAACTAATAAAATATCTTACAATCGAATCGCACTCTTCGTCTTGACTATTTACCTTTGTGAAGAGTTACATCAATCCTTTTTAAAATATAATAATAATGATAATGATAATAATAATAATAATAATAATAATAATAATAACAACATTGAAAACTACCTTAGGAATGAGAACCCAGGTTCGAAATTTCCCCAAAACACCTGATGAAGGCTGGAGGGTATATCAGCCGAAACGTTATGTTAACAACAAACAAGATGAGGACAACTGTTGACTTCAGCCACATTAAACGTATACAAAATCAGCTATCAACTGGAATAGCTAAATTTCCAACTTTGCTGATGGGATTAGTATTGCAGTTACCTGTCTAAATTTACTGGTCATTACAGCTAATGAACATTTACTATTGTAATATGTTTTCAATAATGAACATAATCATTATTTAGGTGAGTAATTAAAAAAGTGTAGTATATCTGTGTTATTATTTGTCCTCTTTTCTTTTACAGCTGAAACAAACACATCAACTTACTGTAGATGAAATCTTAACCTTAAAACCACTTTTCGAAGATTACCCATGTCATATAAACAAAATTTCCATTGCTTATTTAGTAAGTACTTTCTCTTTTTTTTAAGTATTGCAATTTATTTTGGGAAATTTGAATGTGTTTCACCAAATTTTGGGAAAATAAAAAGGAAAATTTATTTTGAAAATAGTTGGGTATTGTTTTGTGCATCATAAAAATGATAAACACATCACTTTCTAATAATCCGATTATATTCAGATAGTGTAAATTCGCTTAGGTGCACTAATTCCCACTATCCATTCATTCTTACTCCTTTTATTTCATACTCAAGCACAAAATTTGATATTTAGCAAATTATAGTTAAAATTTTCAAGGGAGGTTACTCTGTTACAAAGTATCGCTTCTTGCAGAAGAAGTCTTTTGCATTGCAAGTTTGAAATTGTGATGTCCAGAATAAAAGTTTTCCATTTTCCTTTCTCACTGTATTTTGATATTGTAAAACTTGTCAAATGATTGGTACAAATTTGTCTCTTCATTCAAAATTAAGTTTAAATAATTTTTATGTTCGTTGCCAGTACCGCTGGACTGGCTCCTGTGCAGGTGGCACGTAACATACACCATTTCGAGCGTGGCTGTTGCCAGTACCTCCTGACTGGCCTTCGTGCCGGTGGCACATAAAAGCACCCACTACACTCTCGGAGTGGTTGGCGTTAGGAAGGGCATCTAGCTGTAGAAACTCTGCCAAATCAGATTGGAGCCTGGTGCAGCCATCTGGTTCACCAGTTCTCAGTCCTTTAGCAATTCAATTCCTTTCACTCTTCTGTTCTCACTTTAATGATTCTCTTACTTTCCAGAGACAACTAGCCATGTGCAATGGACTTTCGATGCGCCGGTCAAAACTTGTGGACGATACTCTTTTATTACATTATATAGACCTAGCTATAGGTCGAGAAGGTATTGAGAATCTTTCATCCCAAGATCTGTCTAAGGTTAGTACTAACTTGTGCTAAACTCTCATTTTCACTCTTCCCCCTCTCTCTCCCTGTCTTCCTCCCCCTCTCCCCCTTGTTGTCGTCATCATCGTTATCATCATCATCACCACAGTTAATTACATCAAATTCATATACCATGATAGATTAGTAGGAAAGGATCCAAAGAATCTAATAAACTTTTAACTCGTATTTTAAACCCAGCCTATTTTGCTCGAGTCAGCTATAAGCAGTTTAAGATACACAGAGCCTGCAATGAAGCTAGTGTCTGTCCAACTACTTATTACAGCTACTGGATCTGTCATGCAGTGTCACTTTTCATAAGACATTACGCACTTTTTTCAGCCTGTAAGACCTCATAGCATTGTTGTTAAAGCAGTATGAAAAATGATGTTGAACATTTCCATATATGACTTTAGAATCCATGCTGTTGAACCCTTTTGTTACCATATTTCTATTGAAATACACTGATTCAATTAAATTTTAGAATCATGAAGAATTTAGTAAAATAATTGTCATTATCAAAATGATGTTTGGAACAATTTATCATGAAATTTTGATGGAAGATTTGGATTTAGATCACTAAAACCAGAAGATTTTTCATGAAATCAAGAGAAATTCATGGCAGATAGCATAAAAAGGGTTGAAAAACCTTCTTACATTCAGCTGTTGGAATCTGGAGCAATGTTTTTGCAACTGCAGTTAGAAATTTCTATGGTAATATGATGAAAGCATTCTAGAATAATCATCATCATCATCGTTTAGTGTCCGCTTTCCATGCTGGCATGGGTTGGACTATTTGACTGAGGACTGGCGAACCAGATGGCTGCACCAGGCTCCAATCTGATCTGGCAGAGTTTCTA
>NC_068982.1:125941605-125947107 GCF_001194135.2 Octopus bimaculoides
CCAGGCTCCAATCTGATCTGGCAGAGTTTCTACAGCTGGATGCCCTTCCTAACGTCAACCACTCCGAGAGTGTAGTGGGTGCTTTTACGTGCCACCGGCACAAAGGCCAGTCAGGCAGAACTGACAACAGCCATGCTCAAGTGGTGTTTTTCATGTGCCACCTGCACAGGAGCCAGTCCAGTGGCACTGGCAACGACCTCGCTCGAATGTTTTTTCACGTGCCACCAGCAGAAGTAATATTCATAAGTATCTCCAGTCACTTGGGCTTTTTAAACTGTATTGGATGGATTTCATTTTACCCCATGGCAAAAATGTCATATGAGACTTGTTCACAATTATATTGATATGAAAATGTAATTCTTCCAGAGTAAGTCAACCAATGTAGACTATGCACAAAGTATTTCTTCTTTAGTTCATCCTGCACATAGATTATATTCTAACACTGCTACAATACTTCATTGTTTTATTGTCAATATTTTCTTATCTTGTTAATCTTGATTAACTCTTCTTACAATGTTATACTGAACCCAGAACACTGGTTTCCATTCATATCATATTGACTAACCTGATTTTGTCTTCTATTTCCAGGCATGCTATGATCGGTTTTTAAATCCAGTAGGTGTCCCTCATAAAGAACAATTACGTCATCTTTGTCAATGGTTAGAAATCAGCAAAGAAGTTGACGGTAAGTCAACATATGATATTGTTGCTGTACCTGTTTCAAATGTATTATATGCTGTGTTGTAATTGTTGAATTATGCTGTAGACTCTTTTTCAGAAACTGTGTATATATAATATTGTATTGCTGTGTAGATAGTATAGCTAGCTATGTTTTATATATATATATATATATAACCAGCCGAAATTGCAAAGATAATCTGGAACTCGACTGAGGAAAGAAAACTCTGAATGCCCCGTCCTTGTTTTCTTTGTATCGTCTATCTGGATGTTTTGTTGTCCTTTTCTTGTGCGTTCTTGAACCATTTTGTATTTTTACATATATATATATATATATATATATATATATATATATATATATATATATCTACACACACACATCATAACATATATGCGCAAACATTTTGAGGGGCTGTCTGGTGTATATAATATTGAAATATTAAAATAAGGAACCTGTGTATCAATCGAAGTAATCCGTATTTCTGCATATAACTTTAACTTGCTCCATTTTAAACAAAACTGTCCAACGAGCAGGAACATGAAACTCTGAGTAACAGTTTTTGTGATATCTTTGCTGCTTTTATATCGCTGTATGAACCAGACTGTCAGATTTTATACTCTGCTGGACACAATATACTTCCTTGCATTGTTGTAACTTTCCAAATGATGCCATCCTGCTTGTTAGGCGGTCAGGCCAACATTCCCCTTGACTTGAATGACTGTCCTGTCCACTGCAGGGTTGTTCATTTACAGCTCAGTGGACTAGAACAACATAAAATGAAGTGTTTTGCTCAAGAACACAATGCATTGCCAGTCTGGGAATTGAAACTATGAGATTGAGATCATGAGTGCAACACCCTAATAACTTGGTCACATGGCTTTACAAAAAGCACCCACTACACTCTCGGAATGGCTGGCGTTAGGAAGGGCATCCAGCTGTAGAAACCTTGCCAGATCAGCCTCCTGCCTTGCCAGTCCTCGGTCAAACCATCCAACCCATGCCAGCATGGAAAGCGGATGTTAAACGATGATGATGATGACAATATATATATATATATATATATATATATAAATAAATTTCAGGGTAGTAAAATATTATTTAGAAATTTTTTACCACCGTGGCCTAGCGTGTAGAAAAACTAGTCAATAGACTATATATTATTCATTATATATACAGTGTACATTTAAACACATAAGAGATGGCCATAATTGGACATCCAAACTGCTAGAAGGAGTAGTTAAAATCCAAACCATAATTAGGGGTAATTCTGAAAGGGAATGAAAAACAAAAACATTTACCATCTATTTTCTGGACCATGGTTTCAAGCTATCTTCAGTAAATAAAGTAGGCCATCTCTTATGTGTTTAAATGTACACTGTATATATATATATATATATACATATATCTTTGTACTACATGGACTATGCAAGTATACCATAGTATTATATAGGTTGTGTAGATGTAACATGTACAATCTATACCATAGTATTGTACAGATATTGTGCTATTTTCCTATTTTTTTTCATGGTTTGGTCTGAAAGAAGGAGCTGTGTCATGGTCTGCAGACCCACTGAGTTTGGTGGGTTTAATGCAGTTAACGTTTCTCTTGAACAGCTGCAAATTGACAACTTCAGGAAAATGATATATTGAAGGAAAGAATTTCAGTGGGGCAACATTCTGAGAAAGAAGGACTGAGAAAAACAGATATGAGTGGCCTGGAAATTAGCCCAGTATAAGTGACAAAAGGAAGGCCTGGGAATTAGCCCAATATAAGTGACAAAAGGAGGAGAGATTAATGGGTTGGAAGTGCCTGAGTAGGAGTGGCATAAACCAACCAGCTTCAAAGCGAGAGAGGCTAATATAGTAGAGGCAGCAAAAGGAAAAAAATGGAAGTAAAAAATGGTCAGAGGTTGTATTTTAAATGATAATTAATACTTTAATCAGAGTCTTAAATGGAGTGATGATATAATAATTCCATTAACAATCGGATTAAAGTACTAACCAGGAAGAGGGAACAAAATCTAAGGGAAATAACTTCTTTGTAAATCAACAATTATTGATTTAATTCAAAATTCAAGAATATCTATTAGAATTTTAACACTCTGACACTTCTGTATAAAAGGTACAGTTGAGTTATATAAAGATTAAAACTATTCTTAAGTTTTATCACTGATTATTATCTTAGATGCTCTCCCTTTCCTATGGAAGGATAACTGCAGTTGTGATGCATTCAAATGTAAATGCGTTCAAAATAATGGTGAAATAATGGGAAAAACAATAAAACTTGCATGTTTCTCAAAACTAAAGAAAAATTAAAAATGACTATCAAAGTATTTCTGGAATTCAATACCTCTGCTGAGACATATCACTTTGTAGTTTAGAATTTCACTTTGCAAACATGTAGCTCTGGGTTTGATCCTGTAGCACAACACCTCAAACTAATGTCTTCTATTGTAGCTTTGAATTACTCTTTTACTTGTTTGTCATTTGACTGTGGCCATGCTGGAGCACCGCCTTTAGTCAAGCAAATCGACCCCAGGACTTATTCTTTGTAAGCCTAGCACTTATTCTATCAGTCTCTTTTTGCCGAACCGCTAAGTTATGGGGACGTAAACACAACAGCATCGGTTGTCAAGCGATGTTGGGGGGACAAACACAGACACACACACATACATATATATGATTATTATCTTAGATGCATATATACGACGGGCTTCTTTCAGTTTCCGTCTACCAAATCCACTCACAAGGCTTTGGTCAGCCCGAGGCTATAGTTGAAGACACTTGCCCAAGGTGCCACGCAGTGGGACTGAACCCAGAACCATGTGGTTGTTAAGCAAGCTACTTACCACACAGCCACTCCTATGCCTATATTATTCAATATATTATACTGGTTGTTAGAAATTACTTGGAAGCTCATTATTTACATACATAAAGTGGTGAGCTGACAGAAACGTTTGCATGTTGGACAAACTGCTCAGCAGCATTTCTGTCAGCTCTTTCAGCTCTTTACATTCATCATCATCTGATGATGAATGTAAAGGGCTGTCTTCCCTGCAGGCATGGGGGGGGGGGGTGTTCAAATTCCACTAAGGTTGACTTTGCCTTTTAACTTATCAGGGTCAATAAAATAAGTATCAGTTGAACACTGGGGGTCAATGTAATCGACTTCATCCTTCTTTTACAATTCCTGGTCTTGTACCAGAATTTGAAACCATTTTTAACACACATGCCAGCATGGAAAACGGATGTTGAATGATGATGGCAATACTTACATACACACGAGTGCTTATGCATATGTATCACATATACCTGCTTTTTCTATGCTGGCATAGTTTAGACAAGACTTTTTGAGGCAGTATTCTGTTGCCAAATGCTGTTTGTCACCATCACTGTCATCATTATCATTTTAGTGTCCACATTCCTGTTGGCATGGATTGTAAGTTTTGATAGTTTCTGCTTTGGCAGTTTCTCTGGTTGGATGCCCTTCCTAATGCCAACCACTTGAGAGTGCTTGTGTAACCAGATAAAATATTCGGATGATTGTTTCACACTGAACTGCTGAGTGAGGCATTTTGTGCATGGAAAATATAAAGAAATCTTGCTGAGGTTCAAACTGTTAATGCAAAGAAACAAAGTAACCGCCCCACCATATACACACACAGCCAAATGATTAAGACCTTGCTTTTCAACCAGAAATGCCAAGATTTGATCCTACTGAGTGGTAGATACCATTCTTTATAGCCTTAGGTCAGCTCATACCTTGTGTGTGAGTGTGGGCCAATGGAAACTGCATAAAAGCCCACTGGAAAGATTGTACCTGTAATTCAAAGGTACAGTCTAGTCACTTTCTGTGTTACGCTGGTTCTTTCTGAGAATTATATTAACCCCTTAACATATACATTTTTTACCAATTTCTGTGTAAAAAATATATTTTTTATTGATGATAGAAAATGGGAATAACATCATGAATGAAGTACTTCAGGTTAGAAATAAGTGACAGATACCTCAGAGTACAGTAAACGAATATTTTCATTAAAATATATATTTACTAAACATCTCTGAACGAAGATATATGGGGATAATATGTTAAGAGGTTAAGGGTGTACATATTTGCGGTATGTTTAGCCTGCTTTTACGTGGAGGCGCAATGGCCCAGTGGTTAGGGCAACGGACTCGTGGTCATAGGATCACGGTTTCGATTCCCAGACCGGGCGTTGTGAGTGTTTATTGAGCGAAAACACCTAAAGATCCACGAGGCTCTGGCAGGGGATGGTGGCGAACCCTGCTGTACTCTTCCACCACAACTTTCTCTCACTCTTTCTTCCTGTTTCTGTTGTGCCTGTAATTCAAAGGGTCAGCCTTGTCATGCTGAATATCCCCGAGAACTACGTTAAGGGTACACATGTCTGTGGAGTGCTCAGCCACCTGCACGTTAATTTCACGAGCAGGCTGTTCTGTTGATCGGATCAACTGGAACTCTCGACATCGTAAGCGACGGAGTGCCAACAACAACACTGATAGTGTTGATGATAGAAAATAGGAATAACATCATGAACGAAGTACTTCAGGTTAGAAATTAGTGACAGATACCTCAGAGTACACTAAACGTATATTTTCATTCAAATGCAGGAGTGGCTGTGTGGTAAGTAGCTTGCTTACCAACCACATGGTTCCAGGTTCAGTCCCACTGCGTGGCACCTTGGGCAAGTGTCTTTTACTATAGCCTCGGGCCGACCAAAGCCTTGTGAGTGGATTTGGTAGACGGAAACTGAAAGAAGCCCGTCGTATATATGTATATATATATATATATATATATATAT
>NC_068982.1:125947148-125954218 GCF_001194135.2 Octopus bimaculoides
AACATCGCTTGACAACCGATGCTGGTGTGTTTACGTCCCCGTAACTTAGCGGTTCGGCAAAGAGACCGATAGAATAAGTACTAGGCTTCCAAAGAATAAGTCCTGGGGTCGATTTGCTCGACTAAAGGCGGTGCTCCAGCATGGCCGCAGTCAAATGACTGAAACAAGTAAAAGAGTAAAAGAGTTACTAAACATCTCTGAACGAAAATATATGGGATAATATGTTAAGAGGATAAGGCTGTACGCTTTTACATTAATTCAGGAACTGTCAATTGAGTCGACTGAAAAACTGAAACCTCATTGTCAAATGATAGAGAACAATCTATTGAGATGCAGTACAAATTTTGTTTGTGACCAGGTTGCAGTTTTGAGGGACAAAAGTTTTGACAGCATATTACAAGCAATAAAGGTTTTAATGGAGTTAACAGACTTTGTGTTTTTCTGAATGGCTAACATGTGTCTTCCATGCTGCAGTTGTATGTGTATGTGTTTAGTTCTTTGTTTCTATTGCTGTTTATTAGTAAAGAATGTGAACATAAATGGAAAAAAGTTGTTACTCTTCAAAGCCCTCTGAGTTTCAAAAATGCAGTGAACTGGTAATTTGGCTTATAAGAAATTTGTAACGAAAAATGGTACTATTTAAATGTTGTGATAAGAAAATAAAATATGTAAATATGAAACTGATATGACAAAGCTTGCAAATAGTTCCACGAATCAAACAAAGTTTGATGATGAAATAACACTTAAATTAGGACTGCCAGCATGGAAAACGGACATTGAATGATGATGACAATACTTACATACACATGAGTGCTTATGCATATATATCACGTGAATAGAAACAAGATGGGAGAAAAGGTGGTAGAAGAGGAGCTGCTGGAAATTGGATGATGGAAAAGAGTGATGGCTGTCAACAAGTCACTTAGGAAAGACAGTGTGGATATTAGCAAAAATGAAAGAAAATAACATAGGATAAAGAACATGGCAAGGGTAAAAAAAAAAGTTTGATATGAGATAAAAGTTTGACTCAGCTACAAGACTGTTGAGAAATAAATACATAACACCTTCATTGACGATCATGTTATTGAAATGATATTATTTGTGATAATTGATATTTTGAGCTTTAATAAAATATGCTCAACAATTTCTTTTTTCTTTATAACTTATGGCTTACTTGTTCTGGCAAGACATTAAACTGCAGCTAGTGTTAAGGAGTTTAGGGGTTTGAGGGAAAATGGAGTTACCCCTTAGTCATCCCTACTCCTGGATCCATGCTGGCCCAAGGTAGTATCTTAGTTATGTGTCATGTTGCAGAAGAGAGAGTGTAGTTAAGATTTACAGGACTCAGAAAAGGGTTAGCTCCTAGTCCTATATTACACGGGGCCACAAGCATGTGAACATGCTCTGATATCATATGAATCAGTTCCCTTGATTGAATAGGCTTTGTGTTTCATTTATAACCCATAACCCTTTAACATTTAAACTGACCAAATATTCTGCCAGACTAACCTGATCTGTCCTTTCACACTTACCCTACTGTGTTATTCTAAAAATAATCAATCATGTCATCAAAGTCTCAAAGCTACTTAATAATACATGATTAATTCAAAGAAATGTGAATAAATAAGCATTACATTTCACTGAGTAATCTGAATGCTAAAAGGTTAAGTGTGGCAGAGAAAGAGACTAGCATAGAAATTGTTGATAAACTGGGAAATCACTGCTGTATATTTCTTAAGAAAAACAGTGAATCTTTAGACTCTTGGCACGACAGTCCATGATTACTGATGCCTGTAGGCACGACACCTGAAAAGAGAGCAAACGTCTTATTACCTTACTTTGCTGAAAAACTTGGTAACATTTTGCTAAGATTATGAAATGTTCAGATCATCATCTTTATCATTTAACGTCTGATGATGATGATTAAAATCATTTACATTTTGTCAGTATTGTAAAGTAAATATAAAATGATTTTTAATAATGCTTATTATCATAAATGATTGCAATATGGATAATGGTTTCTTACAAAGGTAACTGAATCTATTTCATTAATTTAAGCAGGATGAAAAGCTAAGTGAAAAAAAGATATAAAATAAAATGCAGTGAAGTATTTAGTCTGGAACACTGCTGCTTCTGTCACTCTACTGCCTTTACTACTGCTATTAGGTTGTTCCAAAAATAATGGCTGATTTTATTCTGGAAAAATTAACAATAGAAATGTTTTGATTAATCAAAGTATGAGCCGTGAACATCTATGCATCTCTGCCATCAATCAACGAGATTATTTATGCCTCGTTGATAAAAACTTATTGACTTTGATGCTAAGAAATCTTTAGAAGCTGATTCCACTTCTGGTTTGGACCTGAAAGTTTTATCACTTAAAAATGTGTTTAAATGCTTTAAAAAATGGTAGTCAGTGGGTGAAACATCAAGAGAATATGGAGGATGTGGTAAAATCATGTATCCCAAGTCTGTGAGTTTCTGCAGCGTCGTTCTTGCAACATGTGGCTTTGCATCATCATGGAGCAGAACTGGGCCATGCCATTTCACCAATGCAGGTTTCATTTTTTGCAAGTGAGCATGCATTTTCAGCGAGTTGATTGCAGTAAACCTCTGCTGTAATGCTCTGATTGACTTCCAGAAAGCTGTAATGGACAACACCAATTGCAGACCACCAGGGAGTCACCATAATCTTTGCTAACTTTCGATTTGGAAAAATTTGGGGGGACTCATCACGATCAAGCCATTGACCTGATCATTTACGGTTATCATAAAGGATCCACTTTTTCGGTTAAGAAAAGGATCATTGGTGATTCACAGAAAGAGGATTGAGCACACTTCAAAATGCTGAGCTTTTTGATTTTCATTGAGCTCGTGCAGTACCCATTTATCGAGCTTTTTCACCTTACCAATCTTCTGCAAATTGCTTGAGACCATTGCAATACTGACACCAAATGCCTGAGACATTTCTCTAACACTTTGATGTGTCAACTAATGGTGCTTCTCCAAATTTCAGGCCTTGAAGTAAGTTTTAGGGTAGTGGATTAGAAGAATCATTAGCTTGTTGGGAAAAAAAAATGCTTTGTAATATTTCTTCCTACTTTTTATGTTGAGTTCAAATCCCTCTGAGGTCAGTTTCATCTCTCGGGGGTCAATGAAATAAAGTACCAGTCCAGTACTGGGAGCGATATCATCATCATTATCATCGTTTAATGTCTGCTTTCCATGCTGGCATGGGTTGGACAGTTTGACTGAGGACTGGTGAGCCAGAAGGCTGTACCAGGCTCCAGTCTGATCTGGCAAGGTTTCTACAGCTACATGCCCTTCCTAACGCCAACCACTCTGAGATGAGCTGGCAGAATCGTTAGCATGCCGGGTGAAATGCTTAGTGGTATTTCGTCTGCTGTTACGTTCTGAGTTCAATTCCACCGAGGTAGACTTTGCCTTTCATCCTTTTGGGGTCGATTAAATAAGTACCAGTTATGCACTGGGGTCGATATAATCGATTTAATCCCTTTGTCTGTCCTTGTTTGTCCCCTCTATGTTTACCCCCTTGTGGGCAATAAAGAAATAACTCTGAGAGTGTTGTGGGTTCTTTTTATGTGTCACAGGCACGAGGGCCAGTCAGGCGTGAATTTTCAGGCCATATGCCTACATTAGAACCTATTATTAACTCAAAGAATTCGTTATTCAATATTAGGAGAAATTGGCAGTTTTATCAGCTTTCCATCTCTTTTAGAACTGTCTTGTTAATGGCAGCAAGTAACGTTTGATTCACAAAATTACTGTTGCCCTATTCTAAATTTATCTAATTTAATTTGTATTGAAGAAGCAACAAAAAAATTAAATTTGTATATTTCATGTATCTTCTTCGGTTTAAATTTCAAACTTCTAACCTTACCAAGCCTTCTAAAGAAATTATTAACTCCCTTACAATAACTGGCCACCAGGGCACACAACGTGTATGTATTGAGTTGCTTCCCTTGTAACCGGGCTTCTCCTTGGAAGTTGCGTCCCTTGCATTAAAATAACCCTATATTGAAGATGTACGGACACTTTATTGTATTTAATTTTCATCTTTTGACGCTTTGAGCTCAAATACAACTGAGTGAAGTTTGCCTTTTCCTCTTTTCCGGATTAATAAATTAAATACTAGGGACACACTCACATCTATTTAGATGATTTAACCTTTCTGATGAAAATCTAAATTGTGTGTAAGAAGTATGTTTTTAAAGTTACAAAAGCATCATTAAAAATAAATTAGAACCACGTTTCCAGTTTCGTAAATCATATTTAAAAAACTAAACCGATAAGCATTGATTTTAGTTATCGTGTTCTTTATTTCTTTTCCATTTTCATTTCTTTTTTTTTAAGAGGCTTGGGAATATATCTAATTAAATAACGTTAAATATTTCACTGAGTTTCATTTAAAAAAGGTGATTACAACTAGTGACGAGGATAGGGTGCTAAACTAAAAAAATAGTTATAATGTTCATATCCAGCCTTGAACACTATATTGTATCCATAGCAAGGATACTCAACATTTTACTGGCTCTATCTACACAACCACCAATGAAATACTGTTAACTGCTTTTGAGAGGAGTGCTGCATAATTTATAAGTGCTCGGGTTGTTAGTACTCCTGTATGTGGCTGCAGAGGACTATTTGAAGCTTTCCCAATATTCACCATTGGAGCAGAGATTCCTATTTCGCCTCTGCCTTGCTACTGGATTTTGCAAAGCACCCACTACACTCTTGGAGTGGTTGGCATTAGGAAGGGCATCCAGCTGTAGAAACTCTGCCAAATCAGATTGGAGCCTGATGTAACCATTTGGTTCACCAGTCCTCAGTCAAATCGTCCAACCCATGCTAGCATGGAAAGTGGAGGTTAAACGATGATGATGATGATTTCATAACTGGTGATTTCTTTTTGGTGACAGTTGGTACGTCACAGTTTATGTCATGTTAAATTACATATCTGTGTATGTGTATGCTTGTAAATGATACTTGTTTTCTGAAGTGTATAATGATACAGAGTGGAGGCACATGGCTAAGTGGTTAAGGTGTCGGACTCATAGTTGTAAGATTGTGGTTTCGATTCTTGGACTAGGTGATGCATTGTGTCCTTTAGCAAAAACACTTTATCTCATGTCGCTCCAGTCCACTCAGCTGGTAAAAACTAGTAACCCTGAAATGGACTGGCGTCCCCATCCAGGGAGGAATGTATATGCCTGAAAAAGTGGGAACTGGACCTATGCTCATCATCATCATCGTTGTTTAACGACCGCTTTCCATGGGTTGGACGGTTTGACTGAGGACTGGCAAGCCAGAAGGCTGTACTAGGCTTTAATCTGATCCTCATGGAGTCATGTGGACTAGCCATAATGATACAGAGTAAGTCAATATTAAAGATGTTTCATTTGGATATTCTTGGTTTCTTCTGTTTGCTTCAGCACTAACTTATTAATTGTTTATTGATAATTATCATTAAATGTACTTAATTGTCCTTAGAGAAATTCTTCTTTCAAAATATAGTCTTTTTTGCATGTCACTTGATTATGGAGAATAACAATCTATATTTTTGTAGTCTTCCACCTGAGTGGGAGCTTAGAATGATGCAGGTTTTTGTTGAATGTCACTTAAGACTGAGGTTGACTATCTCTCATCTGGATAAAATAGAAATGAGCTCAAACAACATTTGACTCTTATAGTAAATATTACTTCCAAACATTGTGGATCTTTTAAACTTAAAAAGGTCTCTCATCTGTTGTAGCTATTAAATTTGCAGCTACTGGTTACAGATATGAAACCTTACACTTGAAGCTGCCAAACCTTCTTTCTTTGACCAGTTATATAGGCTTTATATCATACAAGCTTTATTTCACAGTTAATCTTTGAAGTATCATATTGAAACTTTGCCTCCAGATTTGGTTGATCATTGAAATTGTTGCATATTCTTGCAATTATTTTATAAAATATAATCTCTCTTCCTTTTATCATCTCCATCTTCCTAAAATTTTGTATGAATTAAAAAATAAAAGCCTATCTTTGCAATTGAATATTCTCCTAAATTCAGCAGAGGAGACTTTTCTGACTCATGCAACATGGAAAAATAAAAGCAAAAATGATGATGGTGACTAAAATCTTCTCAATTTGTGAATGTTTATTGAATTACTCATACTATGTGGAGGTACGTGGTTTAGTGGTAAGGGTGTTGAATTCATGATCGTATGGTTCTAGTTTCAATTCCTAGACCAGGTGACACATTGTGTTCTTGAGCAAAACACTTCATTTCACATTGCACTAGTTCACTCACCTAGCAGAAATGAGTAATATGGCGAATTCGTGAAAGGCTTGGCAATTTGGTGATGGATGGTGGGCCTGCCTATAAGAATAAAAACAAGTATAAGGGAACTTCTGGACTGACAGGCTATAAGCCTATCTTGATGTTCATTTAAAAAATCTCCTAACACATTTTTTTCTTTTTAATGGAAATTATAAATATGATAAACTTGAAATTATAAATATGATTCATATAACTTTCTAAAATGCTTACCAAGTTATAATCCTAAGCACATCATGATTAGCTCCAGTGCTAAGTAACTCAATAAAATTTTGCTCTAGTGTGATAAATTTGTAGAAATCCAGGAAATATAAGTATATTTTATATATGCCTTATGTATTTGGTAACATTTATATTAATAGAAGCGAAATCAATTGGCTATTATTTGGAAATTCTCTTGTTTATACTCAAAGACAGAAACCATCCATTTCTTTTAAGTCAAAGAAACAAGTTACTTCTCTAGAATTTGCTTGCTTCCTTTCACATTTAATTTTCTTGATGCAAGTCTGTGGCAAGAGAATACCTTCTTGAGCTTTATTTCTGGAGATAAAATGCCAAATTGGTGTAATTAGTAATAGATTTAGTATCATCCAGTCAAATTGTTATTATGGATCTTTTTGCTACTGATCATTTTATTTGCTTCTTCAGTTTTTATTCTTTCATTGGGTTTTTAGCAAATGAATTGAATTTAACCAGTTTGAAACCATTCTATTGTTTGTCATGGGGG
>NC_068982.1:125954228-125959495 GCF_001194135.2 Octopus bimaculoides
GGGGCTTGTTTTTATTTTATCCATTTATATATTGATTCTTTAATTAAATTTTATGAATTTTTTAAAATTAAATTTCCTTGAAAAAAAAATGCTTTAAATATAGAAATAGGAAGTTGATAAAAGCCACTTAATAAAGCAAAGTTGGAGAAAAATAAATTTATTCAGTATTTTGGCTTAACAAGTTGTAATCTTGAACTGAAAAATTCAAAATGACAGATAAATTGCGAATAACAAGAGAAACATTACAACTTGTGCTGGGATGCACATTGCAGCAAGGATGTGTGGGGTGTGTGTGTTTTTCACGTCATGCAATAAACTGTTGACAGTCAAGAAGCTCATGGTAATTGTTCATCTATGATTGTAGACACCTAATAAATATAGCTTCTTTAACATGTGAGTTACTGCTGTGTCTGTCAAAGAATTTGATAGAAACTTTAACTTCTGCATTCTGGCAGCTGTCAAGATATCTTTTAACAGACAAGGCTGCTCTCAGACTTGTATACATAACCTAGATGGTGCTACCAATTTGAATCCTGTTTGATTTTACACGTTCAGTAGAGTGCACAGGACACCATATAAACTCTAAGTATCTACAGACATTCCTATTTGTGCAGTGTACATATTCTCTGTCTGTTTTGTCTCTTGGTTATTACAGAAGCTGTAATATTGGCAATCTAGTTTCTTCTACCTTGCTACTTTTATTTCCAATATGATTGATCTTATTATTGATGTACACTGATTTAGCTCTAGTTAACAAAGTCAATTTGTAAAGGCTGAATACATCTTTATGGAGTGAGAGAAAAAAGGAAAAAAAATTACCAATTTGGGTTCTGCAATCTACTGAGATGAAATGGATATTCAGAAATCTTTCTGAAAATAGGGTCAGAAAGGAGGGGCAAAAATGCAGGCTTCCTAAATTTATGAACCTTGCTACATCAGGATAAATTTCTTTATCTGTCATCAATGCATTTAGAAAAAAAAAAAAGAGAATGTACCCAGTTTGGCTCATTTAAAAAAAAAAAAAAGTTACTTGTTCAAAAGACTGATTCTGACAGAATATACATACATTCTGGTAATTCTTTGAAATGGAAATACCAATAAATGCTTCACAGTTTACATTATAGAATGCATAAACAGGAACAAGTTTTACATAGGTAGCACTATCTGTGTATTGCATATGCACATGGATCTGGTAGCTTTGTCTGTTAAAAGGTATCTCAACAGCTACCAGAATGCCGACATTGTGGTTTCTATCAAGGTTGATTATAGAAGCAATTCTTATAAAACAGCTGCAGCTGCTGATTAACCACAAGTTTCTCAACTGTCAACAGTTTATTACATAATTTGCATCATTGTCATGCTGTGCATCTCTTCTCGTTTTCTAACTGTTTTCATGTTGTTTATAGTTTATCTGTCATTTCAAGATTAAAGGTTATTAAAGCAACATATTGAATAAATTAATTTTTCTTCACACTCTCAATTGTTAAGTAGCTTTTATTACCTTCTTACTTCTATTCCAAAATGACAATGCGCCAAGTAAATTTACAAGGAATTTTGTCTTTCTTCCCAGTTTTGCATTTGTTTAAGCTGAGAAAACTTTGTTTTGTCTCTTGTGCTATTCTTTCCCTTAAAAGAATGTTGACTTACTCTAGAATACTTGATTTCCTAAACAATATATATTCATCCATACCTGTGATAATACCTATGTTATAACAGCTGTTGACTTTTTCTAGATATTTGTAATTTTCATATTGAAAGTAGTTAATTGCACCTCTCTTGAAATCTATGCAATATTATATGGCTTTTTAGTTTCATATTCACAAAATATTCACTGAAATATCTATTGTGTTTATTCTTTTTTTCTTTTTTTTTTTTTGTATTGTTACTCAACTTTTAAATGCCTGTTATTGGATAGAGATGTTTCTCTATGAAAGACATTTGACAAAAATCAATAGTGGTTGTTTTGGCCAATGTCTTCTTTTGTATTTTGCTTTATTTTGCTTTTTTTTGTTTGTTTTTACTATAAGTTACTTTGCAATGTCTAATATCGTTAGTTAATATTATCACTGTTCATATTATTTCATTTTCTTTTATTATTATCATTATCATTATCATTATTATTATTATTATTATTATTATTATTATTATTATTATCATTATTATTTACATACCTATATTTCATTGTTAGTCTAATGAGCAGGATCAGTGCTTGTGGCATTCTAAGGCTCTCTGATATTGTGGAAGCATAATGGTTGGGTATGATAGTGCAGTTGGTGTTTAATTTGACTACTTGCAGGTCAGTAATTACACATGGGCAGGGATTCCACTTTTGTGTATATTAAGGAATTCCAGAGAAAAAAAGAGAACAAAGTTGTAACTGAATCATGTGATTTGAAGTTAGTTTATTCATTATAGCAGAGAGAGAGAGAGAGAGAGACCACTTAGTATTGATGGTGGTGATGGTAGCAGCAGCAGCAGCAGTAGCAGTAGTGGTAGTAGTAGTAGTAGTAGTAATATGGAGTACAAAGCTCATCATTAGGGCGAGTGTAATAGGGTTGTGAGCATGTGCCTGTATATGAAGTTAAATAGGTTTCTGTTGGCTAAATCAGTGGTTTTCAGCCAAAGTCCATGTGGCCCTTTGGGGTCCATATAAGGTTTTATTGTTAAAGTTTATGTGCAATAAATTGGGGTATACTCCTACAATACACAAAATATCTTAATTTTTTAATAGAATTCCTAATAATATTTAATTATAAAAATATAATAGGATTTTTATTTTTATGCATTGAATGGTTATGGGAGGTCCAGTAGAATAAAACAGGAATGAAAGGAATCCATAGGGGAAAAAATGGTTGTGAATCACTGGGTTGCAGCTAAGAATTTGGTTGTGGAACCATCCCAAAAGTGCCAACAGTTTTCAGTTTATTTAGATGTATATTTGTGCCTTGTAAAGGATTAGCAACAGAAATGCTTTGTAGAATATTTCAATTCATTATTCTTTGCTTCTGTCTGTTTGTTTGTGTGTGTGTGTGTGTGTGTGTGTGTGTGTGTGTGTGTGTGTGCACGCGTGTGTGGCTGTGATAAACATAATCACCAAGAAACACGTTTTTTAAGTGCAGAAGAAAAATATCTCTTGAAGTAGATAATTATAGACACTAATGGTATTTCACCGATTTCAAGATGGTCAATTCAGCCATTAAAACACCAAGTCCTCATAAATGTTCGCCAAGATTAAAAGAAATTATTAAAAATCAAAAACTTGTTGTAGAGAAGTGATGGGAGGGGTGGGGGAGGGGTGGCAGGGAGAGAGAAAGAAAAAAGTTTCTACAAAATGAACGATATTGCTCTAAGGAAGCAAAACAGTTTCAGAGTTTTGATTGTTTTTTAAAAGCGTAGAATTTTCTATTCTTTATAATCCTATTTATTATGTTCTATACACACACACACAATATTCATACACACACACATATATATATATACACACATACATATATATACATGCATATATATACATATATGTGTGTGTGTATGTATACTATTTTCGTTTAACCTAAGATTATTTTTCCTAAAACAATTCTCCTTGATGAAAATCCTATTCTTCATCCAACTTTATAAGTGTGTATATATATATATATATGATGATATATTTATATATATAGCTATGCAACACTTTCTTTATTGGCTTACTATTTTAATACTTTATAGATCTAGGGACACTATTTTAATGGACACCATTTTAACACTTTTGATTTTCATCATAATTTAACATCTGTTGAATGGTCAGGATTTAGTTGGAGTCTCCTAATCTCATCTCCACCGTCCTTTCTCCCTTTCCTGCTGGAGTATCCATGTATCTCCCCTACGGCTAGACACCTGTTCCTGTGCCTCTTTCATATTTCAGCCTGCCGACACCAGGCACAAAGCCACCTCCATCAATACTGCATCTTGTCTTGTGAGTTACTTAGTCACATTACTAGTTCTGCTGTCATGAGAAGAGTACCAAGTGTACTCTGTAAAGTAGTTAGTGCTAACAAGGGCATCTCACCAAAAAAACCTTTCCAAAGCAGATGTTGAAGACCAGCACAGCTCTCAAGTGAGTGAAAATCTGCCAAACCATCCAAGTCATGTTTGCATGGAATACAGACATTAAATGATGATAATAATACTTATTACTAATAATATAATAATACTTATTACTTTGTTCTTAATTCCAAAGAGATGAGTTCCAATAGATACATAATTAAGTTGAAACAGGCAGTGACCTGAATAATAATAATAATAATAATAATAATAATGATAATAATAATAATAATAATAATAATAATAATAATAATAATAATAATAATAGCATTGAAAAATACCTTAGGAAGGAGAATCTAGGTTTGAAATTTCCCCAAGACACCTGATGAAGGCTGGAGGGTATATCAGCTGAAACATTGTGATAACAACAAAGAAGATGAGGACAAATATCTGTCAAATGTAAGTAGTGTAAATAAGTTGAAACTATTAAAAAAAAGTTTCAAGACTGCCTTGATAGATATATACACCATGCTTCTTATGAGGCTCCAAACATCTCCTAGTATGAACACAAGACCAAAGAGGAATTTAATGACACCTTGCACTTTTGCTATTGTTGCTCAATGCAGGCCAGATTTGCTGACCACTGTTATTGTGTTGAATACTGGGACATAACAGATGTTATATCTTGGTGACTTCTACATCTGAATAAAGAATGAAGGCTGTTCATTTACACTGATGTTATTGATAGATGCGCAGTTCTCTACCAAATTTTCTATATCAATTTTGTTGAAAATTGATGATCTTTCAAAGCCAATGGCTAACAAGGAATCCTAGCACAGCATGCATTGTGCATCATCATGCATCTTGGTTGCAGCTGCTAGAAGACAAAGAAATGGATGTTGAGGTATTTAATGTATCAAACCCCACTAAATTTTAATCAATTTCAATTACACTTGTAATGAAAAACGACAAGTTATTAGCGTTAATGAAAATTTTTACCAAAGGCAAGGGAAGCAACTCGAATCTGAGTTGACTCAAAAATTAAATTCATCAAATAGAGATTGAATGTTATATGTAATAAATATGGTCACAACTCCAGATATTTTTCAGTTTTATTAGAATTGTTCAGCAAAGTATAAACTTACTTTTACATATCAGATCTTAGAATAACTGTAACAATGAATGAATTTTTTGATATTAAAAAAAAAGGAGAAAAACATTTTCTGATTAAATAATTTAAAATAATT
>NC_068982.1:125959505-125965721 GCF_001194135.2 Octopus bimaculoides
AACATTCTTATGATAGTAAGAAAAATAAATAGTAGACAAAATTGTATTGGTGATGGAAAGAAACATCATAAAATGTTAAGCATAATGTTTCTTGCTTTCTTTTTATATATTTTTGTTTTTTACATTAAAAAGTTGTATTCCATAATGCTTGATATTTTTGATCATCATTATCTTTCCGAGACCAGCACTGGTAGTCTTTGAAGTGTTGTTCTAGACATTCCAGCAGCCAGCATTTGTCACTGATTCCTGTCCTCTGTCACATATACATACATACATGTGTGTGTGTGTGTGTGTGTGTGTGTGTGTGTGTGTGTGTGTTAGAAAAACGCAAACTTTCAACTCCTATTGTTTTTTTTTTCTTCATTTTTCCCCATAATTTTACATCTATTTTTCCATGCATGAGTTGGAATATATATTTTTAAGGATCAGTTGTATTTACAACTTGTGACTCTTACTACCACTAACATCTTCAACATGATGTGATATTAATGATAATTTTTGCCAAAGGCAAGGGATATGTGGATTAAACAAGCTTCTTCAAGAAATTTGCATGTGTGTGTGTGTGTGTGTGTGTATATATATATATATATATATATATATGTGTATATATGTTTTGTAGTGAGCAGAAAAGGGTAAATTTTACATATGATTCATAATATAATTGCTTTCGACAGCTGTTTCAATGGAATAAAAACTGCATCATTTGTATAATCATAATTAACATAGATAATTAATTGAAATGTAATGGGTTGTCCATTTCATCTGGAGAAAAAGATGAAAAATAGAAATCAAAATTTTGTTTTTCTTTGGTTTATGTTCCTGTAACTTAGCAGTTCAGCAAAATAGATAAATAGAATAAGTACCAGGCTGAAAAGGAAAGTACTGGGGTTGATTTGTTTTGACTGAGAATTCTTCAAGCTAGTGCTCCAGCATGGCCACAATCTAACGACTGAAACAAGTAAAAAATAAAAGAATATACAAATTGTTATACTTTAAGAGTGGACCCAGTAAAGCCTATAAACACTCCCATCCATTGTTATTTGCCTAGAATCCTTTTTCTTTTTTCTTTTTTTAAAGCATTCCTTCATTTACATCTATTCCCTCAAATATTTTTTTATGACACTGACTTGTGGTCTGTTCAGTGGATGTATATTTTCAAATACATTTTCTCCTCGACTTACCCACCCAGTTCCGTTCCAACTGACTGGTCCTAAGTCGATCTGGTTCTATGTCAGATTTATATTTTTCAACAGTTTTCATTCAAACGCAGCTGATGCTTGAAAGTGACTGAGTGAGAGACAGTGGCAGGCAGTGGATGCTTGGGTCTGAGGGAGGCCTGCGTTGCCAGTTGCTGCCATAGTTATCGAACGCACCACTGCCCAACATCCAAAAATCGATTTTTTATTTATTCATTTGTTTTTTTTTTGTGGTCATAATTTTCCTATTTTTTGTGGTCATAATTTTCCTATTTTTTGTGGTCATAATTGCAGATGGTCGTAAGTCACATAGAAGGTGTAGTTAAGAATGTATACCCAGTATTTACAGATTTGTTGACAGGAGAAGTGACTCCTCTATCAACAAATTGTCTGATTGCTTCATGTTTTAATAGATTTGTATTTTATGAGATCTTGAAAAAAAAATCCCAAAAAACAAGAAGGGCATCAGTGTGTGTGTGTGTGAACATACTTCTTGTATTTACTCATGAAACAAAAATATATTTCTGAAAAATACTTTTCAAAAATTTTTGGTAGATATACTTGGTACGTTCTTGGGCATCATAAAAAAAAAAATAATAATTTTATGCCTTCATAATTTTGACTAGTAACATTTAATCACTTGAATTCACAGGTTCATATTTCAAACTTCACAACTTAGTTTTCAATATCTGCTTCAATTAGTTTGACTGGTAAGGAGGAGAGATACAATGTACACACACACACACATGCATAATGCTAGTGCCATGTCAAAAGCACCTAGTCCACTCTGTAAAGTGGTTGGTATTAGGACTGGGCATCCAGCTGTAGAAGCCATGTCAAAATAGACAATTGAAGCCTGGTGCAACTCTCCAGCTGACCAGCTCCTGTTAAACTGTCCAGCCCATGCCAGCATGAAAAACGGCCAAGCAGATCCCAATATTTTATTTGAATACTCGCAACATTTTTCTAACAATAGCAATATGTTGGTGTTAGGAAGCGTATCCGGCTGTAGAAACCATCCAAAACAGACATTGGGGCATGATGCAGTCCTTAAACACGTCATCACCTTCATCATTTAATATCTGTGTTCTCTCCTAGCATGGGTTGGATGGTTTGACAGGATCTGATGTGTTTAAGGACTGCATCATATTTCAGTGTCTGTTTTGGATGGTTTCCACAGCCAGATGCCCTTCCTAACACCAACATATTGCTATTGTTAGACATATGCTGAGAATATTCAAATGAAATATTGGGATCAGCTTGGCCTCTAATTTGGTAAAATTCTACCAACTCCATGCAGTAATTTACCAATTTGGTCAATAAATTGTAATTTACCAATCTGGTTGAAATTTTTGGGGAGGGGGTCAGTCGATTAGGTCGACCCCAGTACACAACTAATACTTAATTTATCGACCCTGAAAGGATGAAAGGCAAAGTCGACCTTGGTGGAATTTGAACTCAGAACATAAAGACAGACGAAATACTGTTAAGCATTTCACCAAGTGTGCTAACATTTCTTATTTCTTTATTGCCCACAAGGGGCTAAACATAGAGGGGACAAACGAGGTAAGACAAAGGGATTAAGTCGATTACATCAACCCCAGTGCGTAACTGCTACTTAATTTATCGACCCCGAAAGGATGATAGGCAAAGTTGACTTCGGCAGAATTTGAACTCAGAACATAAAGACAGACGAAATACCACTAAGCATTTCACCAAGCGTGCTAATGTTTCTGCCAGCTCGCCGCCTTAATAAATTGCTATATTAATTAACAACTATTCTAGAAATTACAATTTAAAAACAACGTAGCTGAAAACCTGTAATATACCATTTTTATATCAACTGGCTTCTCTACTTACACTATAAATGATTATTTATTTTATTTGCAGGAAACAGTAACTTTTGTATTGGGGTGAATTTCAAATTAATTTTTGTTAATTTAAGTTGTTTAATTACTTCCCACTTGATAATTAACCTCATCATCTAACCGGTGTTTGGAGCAGATGTAAAAGTAAGAAAAACACCCTGGATACAAAAACTGCTATAATTAGTCTTTTGAATATGTGTTGAATCTCTAAGTAAAATCATATTCCATTTTATTGAAATGTTTTTCTGTAGCCACAACGCACCATATTGTGGCTTTGGCTACAATGCAGGCATGGCTATGTAGCTAAAATGTTTGCACATTTTTGGGTGCAGTTCCATTGTGTGGCATCTTTGGCAAGTGTTTTCTGTTATAGTCCCCAGTTGACCAGTGCTTTTTGAGTGGAATTGGAAGGCTGGAACTGTATGGAAGCCCATTGTGTGTGTGTGATGCACTCCTTGGTTTTGCTTGTCACCACTTCAGCAAAATAGGGATATGATGCTTACATTCCTTGTTGACATTATGACCATACACTCTACACTCTTGAATACCAGTGGAATGCAAAAATAGATAGATAAGTAAAACCTCTTGTTTGAAAAGCGGTTACTGACACAGGAAGGGCATCAGGTCATGAAATGCTGCCCTAAGTGCCTTTCCTGTGGCATCAACCCTAACCCATGGTAGCATGGAAAAATGAACATTAAACCTATAACCAAGAAATGAATAATGTATATTACAGAAACTTTGGAATTGAGAGAATGATGTTTAATTGTATTAGCAACATTCTAACATAAATCTATACCAATACAATACTGATGTTATCTTAACATATTTTGAAGCTAGTTGTTATTTTTAATACATAATGAAGCTTATATTCAATGATATGATAGTTTTACTGATGACATCTTTCGCAGTCCACAGCTATCATGTTTTAGTGACAATTTAATATATTAATCATCCTGGCTATTACCAATTCAACATATATTTTTCTTCTTTTTCATGTTTGTATATATGTTTGACAGAGTTGTAAGGTAACATTTTTTTTTGGCATAGCAACTCATGTTATGTTGTGATGATAATAACATTATATAACAGAGATACCTATACCAACAACAATTTATACTAGAAATGTCTTGTTTTGTCAAAGGTGTGTTAGCACAGTGAAAATATCTTCTAAACAATTATGTTCTATATCATGTTTTATATCAATAATGGTGACATGTCTGAAGTAATTCAGTCAAGCCTGTCAGACTCACCATTAGGAAGAAACAGTAGTTATGTCCAAATAGAAAATATTCTGTAGCAATGCTAAGATAAAAGAACAAAATTTTCCTCTCAAAGTTGGATCAGCTTACATCAATATATTGATTTTTCCTTGCTTTCTTCCAATCAGGCATTTCTGGTGAATTCTCAAAAGTTGGTTGAAATTACACTTCTCTTTTGTGAAAGACTTCTTGCATATTATTATTATTATCATCATCATCATCATCATTATGTTTTTGGTAGTTTCAGGCAAGTTTTTCATTGCACCACCTGGTGCATCTCTGTGTTCCTAAGGTGTATGTAATAATTTTTGTTGTTGTCTGTCATTGTGGAGGGAAGGTGTTTGTGCTACATTTAATTTGCAGTGTCGTCAGATTTGGGGTTTTTTGTTGTTATTTATTTTTATGATGTTGCTTTTTGTTATAATATTTTGGTGTTACTTTTTGTTTACCAAAGAAAACTTTTATCATATTAAGAGATTATTTGTAGAATATGTCCTATGTGAGAGATGTATTACCAAATCGTATCTTGTATAGAATGTGGTCTGTGCTGTACTTTGTAGATCTATTTTTGGATTGTGTGAAAATGTTGTTTAGCCCCAGGTAGGTTCTCATCATAGAGTTCTATGATGAAAGGAAGTCTAACCATGACTACCACATGTTTTTGCACATATAGGACTACATTGATCAGTGTGTCTTGCCTTTATTAAAATGATAGAGTATGCGATTTAGGAGATTTTGCATTGGTTTAATGAGATTTGGTGCTATTTCTAGCCAGAAGGTTGGGCTGCTTTGTAGAGGCTCCCTTATCACCTTAATTATGTAATGTTTTGAACCATAGCATATAATTTTTTACATTTTAGTTCGTTGCCTTTTACATAGTATTTTTATGCCAGTTGGAAAGCTACTTTTTCTTTTATATAATTAAATGAGTCTATTTTAAACATTAAATATTTTAAATTGATATTAGCATTTTAGAATGATAAACTCACTGATTAATATATTTTATCTTTATTTCACTTTATTTTAACTCTCTCGCAGAAGACCTGTTCATCTCCCTCTATCATACTTCAGCCTCTCAACACCTGACATAAAACCATCTTCACCTCCCAAATACTACCCTCCCATCACTTAGTCAAGGAAACTTTTTCCTTTTTCATTCTTTTTTTGTCTTGCACCTTACTTGGCAACCTCACTAGTGCTGGTGCCACATAAAAAACACCTTGTATACACTGTAGGTTGGCACTGGGAAGGGCATCCAGCTGTAGAAAACATGCCTATGCAGAAATCAAAGCTTGAAGCAGTTCTCTGGCTTGCCAGCTCCTGTTCAACTTTCAACTCAACACAGAAAATGGTCATTAAATGATGATTTACTTCAGATATAATCTAAACTTTACATCACGTATTTTCACTCAAAATAATCACTTAAACTAGAAACTTGTTTCATATTATCCCTTTACTTCCTCAATGACTTTCTCGAGCTAATGTTTATTTGGATTGGAAAGCTACTTTATTTATTTATTCATTTGCTTTTTCCCCTCTTTGCTCTGATTAGTGACTCCAATATTCCCACCAACCTGCCCACCCATCTTTTCTCTTAGATTGATCAATTGCTTCATTCCATATTCATATTAACATTAATATTTTGTTCTCGATGTAATTCACTTGTTATTTATCCTCCGCTGTATATTTTATTTGGCCAATGAAATCACTCTTAGTTTTGACATTGTTGTTTTAATATCTCTTTCTTCTTAATAATTAATAATTACATACCAAATTCTTTCCTCTCTTTCCAATGATTATTTTGCTTTAACTTTTGGTATCTTTTCTTGTATTAATTGGTTGCCTTACACAAACTTTTCTCCTATTTTACACTTCATTATGTTATATATA
>NC_068982.1:125965911-125973199 GCF_001194135.2 Octopus bimaculoides
TATATATATATATATATATATATATATATATATATATATATATTATCATCATCATTATCATTTTGATATCCATTTTTTACCATGCTTGTATGGGTCAGGCAGAATTCATTGAAGTAGATTTTCTATGCCCTGGTGCTCTTCCTGTTGCTAACCCTCACCTGTTTCCAAGCAAGAGAATATTTCCACATGGGTGTGCATGTTTCCATGGTAGATTGTAAAGGAATACCACCAATTGTATGATGATGAGCTTTGTTTACAACTATTACATGATATAAGACAAGCTATACACACATGCAGGCATGCATGCACACACAAACACATACACACGCATTCATCTGTCTGAGTGACAAGGATCATCAATCATTTTGGGGTTAGTGTTGGGCTTTGTGTGCACATTGTTGACATGCATATACACACACACACACACTTATGTATGTGTATATAAATATGTGTATATATGTATTTTATATATATATCAATTTCATTTGGGTTTTAATCTGCATTAAAAAGCTTGTCCATGGATTTCAGGTATGAGCTATCAGATGCTGTTATATAATGAAAATACATAATTTTACTGATGATATATCTAAAAATCAATAAATATCCATAGAGTTTATATAAATATGAACAAGGAGAACAAAGTGAGGAACTTATTTATTACATGATACTGAAATTGTTTAATCAACACTTTACCAGAAGATTATTACTGGAATATTATTACATAATATTCAAAATAATATACTGAATCAGTATTATTTAAGCAATGCTGGAAAATATCAACTCATCAGGTTGAAATTAGTATAAGTTGAGATATATATATATATATAATGATGATGATACACACACATATATTTTATTATTGATAATATGATACCATTGGTTTTATGCAAGTACATTTGCAATTATCCAATCATCATTTGAATAATACTGGAAGTTTTGCCATTTTGTTAGATTGAGTGCAAATGAGATTTCAAACAAAAGTTCATGTGATAACAGATGATGCAAAGACAAAAGATTTAGTGAAGTGGTTAACATATTATTCAAACTATGATGAAATAATTTATCTTTTATCTTTTACTTGTTTCAGTCATTAGACTGCACCTTGAATTTTTAGTTGAATGAATATATAGTGTGTATATATATGTGTGTGTGTGTGTGTGTGTGTGTGTGTATATATATATATATATATATATATATATATATATATACATGGTACCAAAACATATAGCATGAAGATCAGGTAAAAAAGATCAAACACAGTGTGTATTATGTTGATGTTCAGGAAATGAGAGAAAAATGAAGAAAATATCTTTTATGTATCGAGTATTCACTCTTCCTCTGAAAGAAAGAATAGACAAAGAGAGAGAAAAACAGAGAAGGCAAATGGAGATAAGGAACTACATTTTGATCAATTTGATATGTGACAGTCATCAGGTGTCTTATTCCTGGGTGAGTATACAGCAACAGATTAGATTCGAACTAAGCATCTTTATTTCTAATCTAAGCATCTTAGCATTCTTATTCACTTGGCCATTTACTTATGACAGTTGCGGATCAAACTGATTGAACAGTAGTGTAACTACATAATGAAGCATTATTTATCTCTAAAGGTGAGGTTAATAGATTGAATAATTATAATTATAATCTTATTAATGGCAACTCGTCTCAAACACTTGGTCATGTATTTAAATATTCTGTTGGATATTATAAGCAGTCTCTAACATTTGTTAGTTCTATTGAGTACATATTTAAGTGAATAACATTCTTCAAAATCTTATTAGTCTTGTAATTAGAATATTAGACCCATCTCCTTCTTCACTGGTATACTGATTGCCTCCTCTAGGTATGGGCATATTAGTGGGAATGAGCAACTACAATGTTGTATGGTGACATAAATTGAACAGACTTTAGTACAAATGACAATTTCTCTTAAATTTTGTGTCATCCTAACATCTGATTACACCACATATCTTCCTCAGTTATCTTCTGCCATAGGTACTTTTCTTTGCCCTTTACAACAAGGTTCATTGGTCAGTAGGTGTAGATTACAAGGAAGAAGGCTCCAGTTCTTTACCAGTTGAGAGTTTCCATAATTCACCATTAGTAGTGAAGACCTTCAAGTCTTGCGAAGGACATGAGAACTCCATAGTGCTGGTGCTATGTAAAAAGAATGTAGCATACTCTGTAAAGTGGGTGGTGTTAGGAAATGGTATCCAGCATAAAAACCAAGCCAAAAATGAAGCAATCAAGTGAGCTACTGTCTTCTGACTCTTGTAAGTGATTAGTATCCCTCAAATATCTACTGACTCCAACTATGGCAACCTGTCCAATCCATGGCTACATGGAAACTGGACATCTGACGCTGACAAAGTTGATGATGCTACCACCAGCTAGTGGTTAGTTTGTCTTCGCAGATTGGCAAATTAGGCAACATCTCTTCAGTCCGTGAAACAAATCTCAGCTTCTAGCAACCTGTCAATTAACATCAGAAGCCATTAAATAACAACAATAATAGTTTCAAATTTTGGCACAAGATCAGCAAATTCATGCAACGGAGTAAGCTGATTATATTGACCCCCAGTGCTCAACTGGTACTTATGTTATTAACTCCGAAAGGAGGAAAAGCAAAGTCGACCTCAGCAGATTTTGAACTCAAACTGTAAAGATGGACAAAATATCACTAACCATTTTACCCAATGTGCTAACGATTCTGCCAGCTCTCTGCCTTAATTAAAAAACAACAATAATACCAACAACTACAACAAAAAACTCACAACTTAATGAACCCCTATTTGTTACTCAACATTAATATTAGGAATTTATTAAAAGGGTGTGGCATTGTTGTTGTCGTTTAATCTGAGCAGGTTTAATATCAGAGGTACTTACCTGCAATCATCCTATCTTGTTCTGTTTTTGTAGACACTGTAGTGCACCTTAGACCACATCATTTCCCTTCTGTATAGCAGTGCTCCACAACCAGTATGCTGCGACACACTCGTGTGCCTCTAGACAATGCTAGGCGTGCCACAGTGTAACCTGAATATAATTTTTTCCCTTATACTTTTAGTTATATTTTTAGTTCAGGTGTGCCACTGAATTTTGAAAAGAATATAAGTGTACCACAAGTGAAAAGAGGTTGCAGAGCACTGCTATATGACATGAAGTGTAATCTGAAAGAGACCTGGCTGTTATTTCTAGCTAGCCATTTGACTACATAGAGTTTTTCTTGCTGGCTTGTTACACGTTGTTATTTAGTAAACTGAAGCAAGAATTCTTTTAAAGATTAGTGAGCTACTCAGTTCTTGTCAAATTAGTTAACCTCCCAGCAATTAACCATAATTTGAAATTTTATTTTGTCTTTAGTTTTTCTTTGATTTTATTCAATTCTTTAGTTTTACGTTAACCTATTTGAAAACTTGCTATGAGAAATTGTGTTATTGAAAGAATATTCTGCTAGTTTTCTTTTCATTAAAGCTAACACTAAAGCTAGAATTATGCAGATAACACCTTATTATAGCAGAGTTGACTTGGATATATCTCCATTTCAGAGAAAACTGTGAATATCCAACCAGAAAATATTCTGTAGTAATGCCAAGATAAAGAAACCAGATTCAGTCTCAAAGCTGGATCAGCTTACATCAATATATTGATTTTTCTTGCTCTCTTCCAATTTTGCACATCTCGTAAATTCTAGAAAGTCTGCTGAAATTGTGGTTCTCTCCAAAAAAAAAAAAATGACTTTTGCATATTAATCTTAGTAAGGTAACTGGAAAGACTTTTTATATGCTTTTACTAAACAGCTTGCTCTTTTGAGATTTGATAAACAGGTAAAAACCTTTATTAGCTAACAGATAGCATTCCAACCTCAATGTGGTATTTTTAACATAGTTCTTATCTTATTTATAGAGGTGAAAATGGCTGAACAGATCAGGTATCAGCCTGCTAGCTCACTGTGACTTTGTCTTCTACTGCTGACATTTTGTTTTGTTTCTATGAAGGACACTTAATTCTACTTGCCCCATTTTACCCAGACTTTAGCTGCAATAGATGAGATTTGTTTCATGTTTAATTCAGTAAATGCCAGTCAGACTTATCAATAAGCTAAATGTTCTGATCTGATCTGATCTGATCTGATCTAGGACACTAAATAATACTGCTAAAATTATATAATATCATTCACTGAAATGAAGATGGAAAAAAAAATTATAAAAATATTTATACTCCACTTCAGTCAAAAGATTTCTTGACAAATGTTACTTCTTGTTATGTTATCTTTGAAAGGTGACAACTTCAAATTTCTTTGCTTTTTCATTTTTATCTAAATTACTATAGCTCCAGGTCGGTCAAAGTATTATGAGCAAATTTGGTAGACAGAAACGGAAAAGAAGCTTATAATAATATATATATACATATATATATATATATACATATATATATATATACATATATATATATATATATAGGCAGTGCTAGGTGCAGGCTTGGCTGTGTGGTAAGAAGTTTGCTATCCAATCATATGGTTCCATGCTCAGTCCCACTGTGTGGCATTTTGGGGAAGTGTCTCCTACTATAGCCCTGGGTTTACCAAAACCTTGTGAGTGGATGTGGTTGATGAAAAACTGAAAACCCATCATATATTTATGTGTGTATTTGTGTCTAGTTGTCATAACATCATGTAAATCATTGTCACTGTCATAGAAGTAATGTCATTCATTTCCAGTATTCTGCAAAAATATGTCTCGTCATTGGGAAGTGTTACTTTGCTTGGAAATTGTTAAGACAGCAAGAGCATCCAGCTCTGGAAAATCTGCATCAATAAATTCCATCTGACTCATGCAAGCATGGAAAAGTTGACATAAAAAAAAATAATGATGATGGTGATATGTGTGTGTGTGCATGTGTGTGTGTGTGTGTGTGTGTGTGTGTGTGTTGGAAACAGGTGAGGGTTAGTGACAGGAAGGCCATCTGTTCATAGCAAACTCCGCCTCAGCAAATTCTGTCTGACCCATGCAAGCATGGAAAAGTGGACATTAAATGATGATGTAATAAATTATATGATGTAAGGGAGCACATTTAATTCTGGTGGTAGAAGTTTGGTGAAAGTATAGTTGTTGGGGTTTAACCCTTTAGTGTTCAGATTACTCTGCTAAATGTAATACTTTTTCACTCAAATTGTTTTGAATTAATCATGCATTATCTTATAGCTTTGAGGTTTCAATGATGTGATTGTTTATTTTTAGAATAATATTGTAGGATAAGTGTGAGAGGCTAGATATCACCAGTTTGAATATAAAATATGTAGAATATATTGGGCCGGATATGGCCGGTTTAAACACTAAAGGGTTAATGGAGATAGATAATGTTGCAATAACAGCTATATCTGTTGGACAACAGGTTTCCTTTTGTTTCTATAAAAGGCAGGACCTTATGAGAAGGAAGATTCTGTAAAGCAGTGAAATACAACTGATTAACCTTTAACATGTTTAGGCACATCATGTTGCTATATAAGTTTTCTCCCCTGTAGCTGCAGGCACATTGTATTGCATTGAGAGGGGAGAAAACTTGGATGACAACATGATGTGCTTACAGTGTGCTAAAGGTTAATAATGTGCATGTACAGTGATTGGAGAGGAATGAAATCAGTATAGTCTTTTGGATTTACTAGATTAACATACATGAACAAGTGAGGCCAGACAACAAAATGATTTGGGAATGAAGAAATAAGACACATACAGAAGAGATGAGATAGAGCTGTCACAATTGTCAGGTCATTTAATGCTTTTATATTTATAAACATACATACACACACACACACACACACACACACACACACACACACACACACGTGTGTGTATATAAAAAGTTTAACAGTTTTACCCTTGGCTAGACTGTTTATGACAGTCATGAATATCTTAATCAAGGGTAAAATTCAGAATAGATTGTCAACCATTGATATAATAAATATATCTATCTACTCTACCAAATGTATTGGGTTCTATATCAAGTTAAACTTGCACTGTGTAAACTGTATATTTGTATATACTTTACAACTCTTTCATTATGATTCATTATCATCATCATCATCATCATTTAATGTCCATGTTCCTGGTATGAGCTGGACTGTGATTATACTTCTGTGTGTGTGTGTGTGTGTGTGTGTGTGATCCAAATAAGAAGACAAAGAAAGATTTTAACACATTTTTAATGACCATTTACAATTGCTTCTGTAATCACTGTGTTTTCAACACCAGTTCATGCAATAGTTCCAAGTGAAAATTTATATTATATCTTGGTTTTAAACATCAGAGTAAAACTTCTTCAGATCTGCGTCAAAGGTGCTTGTTTGTGTGTGTGTGTATGTGTATGTATGTATGTATTTTTGTATGTATGTATAAACCACAGCTGTCATTTGCAAACAGCTATGACTTAATAGTCTTTACTGTTCTTTCAATAACTGTTTAAGGTACATTTGTATTAATCATGAATGCATCTACTCTTGACTTTGCTACCTTTGACTCAGTGGAGCATCAGTGATGTAACAGATGAAGGAAGAGAAGGCTGCACAAGCATTCAGCTGGTACTCATTAAGGTGGAGCAATGTGAAATGAAGTGCCTTGCTCAAGGACCCAGTGTATCACTCAATCCTTACAATTATGCACTTCTCACCATAACCACTAAGACGAATTCCTTCACACACAAACCTTGCTTTTCCTGTTAGTACTGATGTGTATAGCTAATTTTAGGGAATTTAGATGACAGGTACAAGGCAAAGTTAAATGATAATCTCCATAGATGCTGAAGATATTTATTCAATGTAAAAAGAATTAAAGCTGAGTTTGTAGACTTAATTAACATTTAAACAATATATTTCTGCGATGATAAAACTATAGCAGTTTGCTATTATCTGACATATCCAGTTTAGGCAATCATTCACATCCACAGTTGAGTGAATGTTTTTAAATGTGTATTCCATGTTGATGATGATGATAATGAAATTCTAACCAGTGTTAAATGTTAAAGAAGGTAGATATCAAGAAATTTATAAGTTTAGCTAGTATCCTGATCTGTTTAAAATGTTCCTGAACATAACATCATGATGAGATGAACTGTGTAATTAATTTATTTTCGTTCTGAAACTGATGTCTTTAAAAAACAGAAACAGGATATCTGTTGTTAAAAAGAAATCTGCTTTCTTATAGAAGCTCTTGTAGAAATAGATATTTCACTGTGTTGATATTTTTTTTTTGAAAGAGTCTCTGTGTGTTTCTCTTTTTTTTTTTTTTTTTTT
>NC_068982.1:125973373-125979373 GCF_001194135.2 Octopus bimaculoides
CTCTCTCTCTCTCTCTCTCTCTCTCTCTCTCTCTCTCTCTCTCATACACACATGACAAGCTTCCACACAGTTTCTGTCTTCCAAATTTACTCACAAGTCATCAGTCACCCCAGAGCTACAGAAGAAGACATTTGCCCAAGACACTGTATGACAGGACTGAACTCAAAACCACAGGGTTACAAAACAAGCATCTTAACCACACAACCATGTTATGTACATCATGTGTTTATATATCAATTTGTTAATAATTAGGTGCTAGTACAATTTTCACATCAGGAATAAAGTAAATTGAATCAGGGCCTAGTTTATTACTGGTATTAATTTTTTTTTTTTTATCTTAGAAAATGAAGAAAAGAAAAATTGATTACCATCTGCACAAATTCTTCTAAATAAATTTATATATTTGTTCTTTATGTGCATGCATGCATGTGTGTGCCTATGTATGCATGTGCATGCACGTGTGTGCATGAATGTGTGTGTGTTATTATATAATATAATATAAGGCTATTAATTTTATGCTGTTTTATTCAATTGCAAGGAATTCTAATTTGCAAAAGAAGACTGCCTTTCTAGCAATTTCTTCTGTGTACTTTTTGTGTTGCTATTTGAAAGGGTGATAAAATTATCACATTTATTAATGTCGGATACATATTACATAAGATAATGTATAAATTTTAATTATCATAATTATTTTCACAGACATACATGGATACGTATGTTCAGTAAAAAAAATTAATACAATTAGCCTACATTAGCTTATTTTTCTAGTTTATTTCTCTCAATAAGACTAACCAAGACTTACATGCAACAGAAATAGATATTGTTACTAGTTGGATCCTTTTGGTACCAACCCACCTGAAACAGCTCCTGGTTTGGTGATACAAATTTTTTGTTTTAAAATGGTGTAAATTAAAACTTTCCATCAAAATTTCATGCTAATTTATGTTCAACACACCAGCTTAATAATGACAAAGTTATTGTAATAAATTCTTTATTATTTTCAAGATTAACTGAAATTCCACATAAAAAACACTGGTGATGGTGCCGCATAAAAGGCACTGATGATGGTGCCATGTAAAAAGCATTGGTGACGGTGTTACAAAAAAAGCATTAGTGCTGGTGCCACAGAAAAGGCACCCAGTACACTCTGTAAAGTGGTTGACATTAGAAAGGGCATCCAACTGTAGAAACCAAGTCAAACCAGACGATGGAACCTGGTGCAGCTCCTGGCTTTGCCAGGTACTGTCATACTGTTCAACTCATACCAGCATGGAAAATGGATGTTAAATGATGATGATGATGGAAGTGTATTTCAACAGGAATATAGTAATGAAATGGCTAATCTCTCCAATCTAGCAGTCAAATATTTATTTCCTTTTATTTTTAACTCTGCACCACAAGTTCTCCTTAGTATTTGATGTAGGCTACCTTACAACTTATAACCCAAATTAAGACCTTGTGTTGGCTATCAAACTGAAAGATCAAAGCCTTTCTTCAGTTCAATAGGATGTTTGCATACATTATGACAGAATCTTTATTCTGCTCATCTGAAATGCAATTCTTTACAATGAAAATTCTTTGCTCAGCTGTAACTATAGTTTCCTTTTGGCTGAAAATGTAATCAAACTTTGCTAAAGGAATGGTGTAAGCAACTGAAATTGAAACATTTGACATTCACATAAAATCTCACTTTTGACTGATTCATTTCTAACAGGATTTATTTTCTTTCCATGAAAGGCCAAGATTAGAACTCATAACCTTAAGCTACCAAAGATCAGCAATTATAGACTAAATGAGCCGTTCTGTTACTGAGTCATCATCATGTCTTTGATTCTAGTCTTAGCTTGCTTGGTAAGCTTTATAGTTGTAACCATCTTGTCAGTGAACAGTATGTTGTTGTAAGGGATTAACTATTGTAATTTATGTTTGGAACACTTAAAATAATGAGGATTTATTAGAGAGAAGGTTTAGCTAGTGTAGGTCAAGCACCTTATGTAAAAGCTTCCTAATTGACTTCAGATTATAAAGTTACTTATAAACACCATTAGTAAGAATTTCACTGGCTTAACTGCTAAAGAATTCTGCCAGAATCCCAAAAGATTTGGGCGTCTTTTCCATTTGGCTGGCTTGTTAAGTTTTCTTCCTCTTTTGATTCTTCAATCCAAGATTAATAATGTGTTTAACATTGTTTGTCTGTTTGTCTGTGACTGGCATACATTCAGGAACTGCTACTCATACACTTTTACTCTGCTTATATCTATCACATTTTCGTTTCTATTTCTCAACACAGTTGTCTGTTATTTAAACAACAGAGAGTTGTTTTATGAAGCAATGTCAAAGTTTACCTTAATTTTAGTTTTCCCTGTTTTATAACCAATCCTCGCGTGTGTGTATGTGTGTGTGTGTTGTATGTCTGTACATGTATTTGTTTACAATAATTATTTTAACTACTTGTCATTAAATTCTCTCATTTTCAATTCAATGACTTTGTTTCTTTTTACTAATCCACCTAGAGATCTCTCTCCTCCCTCATACACACACACACACACACACACCTGTCTATCTGTCTTTCTGTCTGTCGGTCTGTCTCTAGATCGCTGACTACTACACATATATTTTTTTCTCTCCTTGTTTCCTTCTGTGTTCCTTTCAGTTGAAGAGCGTAGGCTCGAAATGTTAAAGACTTTTTCTATTCCCAAGCGTTATACTAATGCATCCATTTGTTGTTTACACCACCTGTCTTTGTCTGTTGTTTTTTCGTGAATTCTCCCATATATATATATATATATATATATATATATATATATATATATATATATATACATATATATATAAAAATTCATTAATAACTTCATGGTTCTATGTTTGATCGTACTGTGAGGCATCTTGATCAAATGTCATTTGTTGTATCCTTGGATTGAGCCATATCCTGCCAGTGAAATTTAATAAACAAAAGCTGTGTAGAATTTCACTGCATGTGTATGTGTGTTTACACATCCATACATATATGTGTGTGTGTGTGTGAGTAATATTTTTGACTAATGGCTATATGTTGATTAGTGAGTTCAGTAAAGCACATTCACAGTTTGGGCCATCTTGTGTCATGGACAGTTGGGGTATATTTCTGCTGGATCTACTTCAGGAATTCCGAGGGTTTGGCAGGGATCACACTCGGATGGTACTCTTAGTGCTCCACTGGCATGGGTGCCAGTCATCAAATTTCCAAATTTGATTTGATTTTACTTGCCTCAACAGGTCTTCGCAAGCAGAGTTTAGTGTCCAATGAAGGAAAGGTATGCATAAGTGGGCTGGTTACACCTCTGGCATAGGCCATGGGTTATCTGCATGAAATGTTTTTTTGGGTCATTTACAATGCCCTAAAGCATAATAAACAAAACATCCAAGTTAGGTTAGGTGAGCTAATTAATTAATTAATATATATATATATATATATATATATATATATATATATATATATATATATATATATATATATATCATCATCATCATCATCATCATCCACTTTCCATGCTAGCATGGGTTGGACGATTTGACTGAGGACTGGTGAAACCAGATGGCTACACCAGGCTCCAATCTGATTTGGCAGAGTCTCTACAGCTGGATGCCCTTCCTAACGACATATATATATATATATATATATATATGTCATAAGAATTTAGATACTTTGAAAGAAGATGAAATAATCAATTTTTAACTGTAGAACTTAAAGTAGATAAAGCTATAAATAATAAAGTGTAAATATAGCCATGCTTACAGAAGATGGGGGTTCAGGTGCCATGGGCAGCCTTCAAATTTTTCTATCCAAAGGGGGTTTTGACCCAACATCTTAAATGCTATTATTTATAGCTTTATCTACTTCAAGTTCCACCATTTAAAAATGTATAGAAAAACATAGATAGAAATAAAGTCAGGTGGTTCGAGAGTTGAGTATATATTTTATGTATTTAGCCATATGACTTTTATCGGGTTACAACCGTTTCACAACCTTCATGTAATATTGATTTCAGTATGTAAGAAATTATATTAACTGCACTAATGAAAATAAAGAAAGCTAGCTCATCAGATCACTGGAACATCATTGTTCAATATACGTACTACTCATTTATATAAATGTGTGTGTGTGTTTGTGGATGTGTGTGTGTCTTTGGGTTTTCACATTAGTTGTCATTTTCTCTGCTATAACTAGATCATTCTTTAATATTGTCAATGCCTACTTTTATTTTGGTCATTCCTTCTTCAGAAATTCCATATTTTTTTCCCTTACTTCCTTTATTTTAACCTACACCTCTAAACTCCTCAACATCTGCACCTACTTCAAATAGGTTGCTTCCATTACAAAATATGTAACTTTTAAAAATTCTGTGAGCAGCATCTGTCTTTCTTACAAACAACCACTCTGTGTTAGTGAATAAGATGGCCCTTTATGATAAATATCCACTACCTAACCCTGCCCTGAAATTCCCAAAAGTTACTCCAATGAAATCAGACAGATGCCCCTGAAATATCCATTTTAGCGCACAACCCCACTTAGTAATCCCCAATGATATCTCTATTTATATAAATATCACCTTTATGGAAATAATCAACACAGCAACCCAATTTTAACAGATTGCCTGTCCCTTTCTCTTAAATTTTTGCCAGAGAGCTTTGAATTGATTATCCCCTAATGCCTAATCCCATATTAACTTCTTTATCTGTAAGTATGACCACCCCTGATTTAACAAATCTCTAGGCTGTTTATTAGTGAATATTATTTTGTGTATTAAAGTTATTTTTTCTTAATTGGTGCAATTTACCCTCATTCCTTACTACTTCTGTATTGTTTTCACATTTTATATCTACTTAAATAAAATTATTGATATATTTATCTCTAATTACACCATGTTGCTTCACATTTTACCTCTAATTATTCAACATTGTTTTCACATTTTCTTCTATTTATACCATATTTTTCCACATATATTTTCCTCTAATAATATCTTTTTACTTCTATTATACCACAGTTTCATATATTTTACTTCTGATCATGCCACAGTTTCACATTTTACCTCTAATCACACCACACTGTTTCATATTTTGTCTGTTGTACCACAAATTATGTTTCACATTTTTCTACTAATTACACCTTATTTTTCATTTTACCTCTAGTTGTACCTCATTGTCTCATATTTTACCTCATATTTTACCACATAATTTCACATATTTTACCTCAAATTACACCACAGTCTACATTCTGTTTTTAATTAAGCCACATTTTTACATATTTTATCTCCAATTCCACCATAATTTCATATTTTTTACTTCTACACTATTTTGTTTCATATTTTATCTCTAATTACATCACACATTTTGTTTCACATTTTACTTCTAATTACATTACATTGATTCACATTTTAACTCTAATTATATCACACTATTTCACATACTTGTAATTACATTTTGATGTTTCACATTTTTACCTGCAATTATACGACATTGTTAAGCATTTTTCATTTCTTTATACCATATTGCTTCACATATATTACCTCTATTCATACTAGTTCTCACAGTTTACCTCTAATTATACCACTCTGTTTCTCTCTGTATTTCTAATTAAACCTACTTGTTTCACTTAAACACTATACAAATCTGACAATGCATACATCTGTCTCCACAATGAACTACAGAATACATTTTTCTCATCTTTTCTGTCCACTTAATAGCACTCGCTATAACCAGACAATATTCTTATGTCCTTTTACTGGTTTCAGTTATTGGTTTCTGTGCCCATGCTGGAGCACCACCCTGTAGAAGTTTTTGTTGAACGATTCAACGCCAGTACTTATTTTTTTAAAGCCTGATGCTTATTTTATCAGTCTCTTTTGCCAAACTACTAAGTTCTGGTGATGTAAACACACCAACACCACTTGTCAAGAGATGGTGGGGGACAAATGCACATGCAATGAAATACACACAAAGACATATATATATATATATATA
>NC_068982.1:125979704-125980866 GCF_001194135.2 Octopus bimaculoides
TACGACGTCGAGGGTTCCAGTTGATCCGATCAACGGAACAGCCTGCTCGTGAAATTAACGTGCAAGTGGCTGAGCACTCCACAGACATGCGTACCCTTAACGTAATACTCGGGGATATTCAGCGTGACACAGTGCGGCAAGGCTGACCCTTTTGAAATACAGGCACAACAGAAACAGGAAGAAAGAGTGAGAGAAAGTTGTGATGAAAGAGTACAGCAGGGTTCGCCACCATCCCCTGCTGGAGCCTCGTGGAGCTTTTAGGTGTTTTCGCTGAATAAACACCCACATCACCCGGTCTGGGAATCGAAACCGCGATCCTATGACAGTGAATCCGCTGCCCTAACCACTGGGCCATTGCGCCTCCTGGTCCTTAATAAATATCAGTGAAAATATGTTGAGGTACTAAATCTCTCCCTGCCCTAGTAATATTTTTGCCCACATTCTGTTTCATTTAAGCACAACAGTGTGTGGGGGAAACAAATAATTCAGCCCTTAGATTCCTTTCTGTAATTACACAAATAGTGAGTGGAGGAAAGTTTTTTTACATTTGTCCAGCCATGTTCCTCCTATCTAGCACCACATCGGTGTGTGGAAGAACAATGTCAATCTACCTCTGCCAACACTCCATTTTCAGCAATGTGGGTGGAGGCAGCATGGTGCTCTGCCTCAACCTATGCAAAACTCTTCTCTCTATTTGCCACCACTTTTGCTGCCATCTTTCCATTTTCCTTTTTACCTACCTCCCCAATTGGAGAGTTTTTCAGCCTGTCTCTTTATCTCGACCAATGATATTCAAGCAATATTTTGACTACAGGCGCACGCACACACACGCACACACACATACATACATCTACACACCTACTCACACATACACACGCAAACCTACACACCTACACGTTCATGTGTACTTACACACATTTCTGCATGTATATTCAAATGAATAGATATACAGACATTTGCACATGCGCACACACACAAATGAACACAGAGATTTATATGTATATAAGCACACACACTCAAACACAGATGCATAAACAGCTATACATGTATGTGCATATATATATATATATATATACACACACGCACACATGTATATTTATATATATATATACACACACCTATAATTATATATATATAAACACACATGCATGTATATATATGT
>NC_068982.1:125980876-125982632 GCF_001194135.2 Octopus bimaculoides
AATTATATATATATAAACACACATGCATGTATATATATGTATATGTATACATTAATATATATATATATATATGGATGTATGTGTCTCAGTGTGTGTGTATGTATGCATGCATGTATGTGTGCATGTGTGTGTATGTATGTATATGGATGTATATATATATATATAGATATATACATATATATATGTATACATATATGTATATACGTATACATATATATATGTATACATATATATATGTATATATATGTTTATATGGATACATATATATATATATATATACATGCTTACATATATGTATATGTATATATGTATACATATATGTATAAATGTATACATATATATTTGTATACATGTGTATATATATATTTATATATGTATATATATATATATATATATATATATATATATATATATATATATATATATATATATATATATACATACATATATATACTCATATATACACATATATGTGTGTGTATGTATATATATGTGTATATCTATATATATATATATATATATATATACACATATATATGCATATACATATGTATATATATATAAAATTATGATACAAGAAGATGGAATGAACATATGTATTGATATATGCATATACAGATGTGTATATGTGTATATATATATATATACATACATGTGTATATGTATATATATATATATATATATACATACATGTGTATATGTATGTATATCTATATATATATGTATGTATATATGCATGTATATCTGTCTTTATGCATGTATGTGTGTGTGTATATATATTTTTACATACATACACACGTATGTATATGCATATATTTGCATGTATATACAATACACACACACACACATACACATGTATTTACACGCACAAACTCACATATGTGAGTCTATCTTTGTGTGTGTACATGTACATCGTCATCATCATCATAATCATTTGTATATCTGTTTTTCCAAGCTTGCATGGGTTATGTGTATGTATATATATATTCTGTATGTACACATCTACGTGTAGAAATATATACATGTATGTGTGTGTGTTTTCTGTGCTGTTCTGTGTATGTACACGTATGTGCACACAAACATTTTCAAACAGAACTTCTCACATATGTGCTCATATATACATGTATGCTAATATACACAAATTTACACACACACACACGCGCGCGTGCACGCATGCTTGCACACATGCACACACACAATCTATTTTACCAAAACTTTGCTATTGTTCAGCCTTCAACCTCACGGATAACAGCAGCAGCAGCTAGAAGTTCTATTTGGATATCCATCACCATCACACCCATCGCTGCCTCCCCCCCCCACCCGCTACCTTCTTCTTTCCTAGCCAAGTCACACCATCATCACCAGCTGCAGCAGCAGCAGCAGACATAGCTGTAGAAATTGTATGTATTATGATATACACCGCAACCACCACCACCATTTATCATCATCATCATTATCAGCAGCAGCTACATCATCATCATCATCACTACCGTTATCATCATCATCATCATCATCATCGTTGCGAATGCCACCACCATCCTCATCATCATTATTGCCGACACCACCACCACCACCACCACCATCATCATCATTGCCGACACCACCACCATCACCATCACCACCACCACCACCATCATCATCATCATTGCCGACACCACCACCACCACTACCACCACCATCATCATCATCATTGCTGACATCACCACCACCACCACCACCACCACCATCATCATCATCATTGCCGACACCACCACCA
>NC_068982.1:125982921-125992248 GCF_001194135.2 Octopus bimaculoides
GTACCAACCTCTTTCTAAGCAAGCCCTGTCTTTATTTATTTATTCATTTATTTATATTTTTCTTTTTCCTTTTCACTGCAGATAACTTTACACACTCATTTCCAAAGCCTTTGCCTGTCTGTCTGTCTGCGTGCCTGCCTGTCTGCCTGATTGTCTGTTTGTCTGCCTGCCTGCCTGCATGTCTTTCTGTCTGTCACTGTCTGTCCATCTCTCTTCTCTCTCCCCCCCCTTTCTCACTAAGTGTATATTCCTCTATTCCCACCACCCAACCATTCTTATCTGTAAAGCCTGTTTCCACTGGCTCTCAAATTATCTGTCTTCCTCCTGTCTTACTTCAGTATTATTCTCTCTTTTTTTTTTATCATTCTTTCTCTCTCTCTCTTTCTCTCTCTCTCTCTCTCTCTCTCTCTCTCTCTCTCTCTCTCTCTCTCTCTCTCTCTCTCTCTCTCTCTCTCTCTCTCTCAGCACACGTATGTGTGTGTTATGTGTGTATGTGTTCATGTGTGTGTGTGTGTGTGTGTGTGTGCCCCATCTCTCTTACTGTGTACTATTCCATCTTTAATAATCCTTTCCTAGATGTAAACACCTCTCTACTTCATTTTCTTATTCTCTCTATTCTTTGCTTTCTTTTCTCTATCCATCTACTCTTCTGTATGTATGCCTATATATATATATATATATATATATATATATATATATATGTATGTATGTATGTATGTATGTATGTATATAAAAGGGATGTATGGATTTTATATCTATATTCATGTAAATATATAGAGATGAATTTTATGTATGCATTTATATAAATATGTAGACAGATGGCTAAACATATGTGTCTGATATACGTACATATCTATATATATATGTATTTATAAATATATATATAAGTATATACCACATACACACACACACAAATATATGTATATATAACTATATCTTTCTATATGTGTATGTATATTTATATATGTGTATGTATATTTATATATGTGTATGTGTGTATATATATATATATAATTTATTGGAAGCTGAAACTTCACAAATCAAATTTTTTTTCTCTTGTTTGTTTGTACTAAAATTAGTGCTTTTCTATCTGTCTATTCATTTCTCAGAATCTCTTCTCACATACACACACACACACACACACACACACACACACACACAAACACACACACACATGTGTGTGTGTGTGTGTATGAGTTCATTTGAAGCCATTGATTCGCTATGTTGTTAGTTTGGTCTGAGTTCCCCAATATCTATGTGTTTATTTCATGTGGCCCCCTGAATATATAAATAAAATCTACTATAAATTTTAAGTACTTTCCCCGTCTCCTTTCTTCACTCAAACACATTTAGGAAATGCAAGTTTCAGTTCTCACAGATCCTTAAGTTTTGTTCTCTTCCCTTTGTGTGCACTTCCTATTTGGAATTTTCCCTTTCCACAAAATTGTAAATAGATGCCAACATAACTATGTGATATAAACCACATGATTCTGTGTTGAAGTGCACCATGTGGAACCTTAAGCAAGATTTTCTACCATGGGGCTTGTGTGTGAAATTTCATAAGTAGATATGTGCGAAGTAGCCTGGTTATGTCTAGTGTTTGAGGTGTTTGGCTCATAAACATCAGGTTGTGATTTCAATTCCTGTACCAGGCAGCAAGTGTTATCCTTGTGCAAAGCACTTCACATTATGTTCCAGTAAACTTGTAATAAGTACTAGCCAGTTGCTTGTGCAGTCTTCCCTACTTCAAGCTCTCTCATCCTCACATTCTGTTGGGTCAAGATTGAGGGAGCCAAGAGGATATCAATCAATGTCTGCATATGACTTCATAGGCATCTAAAAACAGTGTAAACAAGAGCACTTAGAGAGCGCAAACCTCTGTCAAGGCAACACCAATGTCCTCTCAACGGTTAGCCAGAGATGATTTTTAAAATGAGAATATCTGAAATAAACTCAACTGCTCTCACAAACAAGAATACTAAAAATGAACCCAACCGCTCTCAAAAATTAAGTAGAAAAACAGATAAAATAATCCAGAATCCTTGTCCAGTACCAGAACAATCCAAAAATCTCATCAGTTTGTGCTAGTCACAGGACCAAACATCCCTGAAAGTTTCATCCAAATCCATCCAGTGGTTCTTGAGATATCTTGTCCATGGACAAACAAACGTGGCTGAAAACATGGGACATGTTACCAAACCATACTTGTCCATGAGTGACAGCTGGCTGTTCTGATTAAAAAAATAATGCATTTTCCAAAATGTGGCCATATTTTTGCCCAAAGGCAACTGAAATTTCACATAGAAGCTCATAATTTTTGAAGAATGTCATAAGTTCTTTCATTTCTTTATATTTGATTCAGTCTTTAGACTGTGACCGTCCTGGGGTACCACCTTGAAGAATTTTAATTGAACAGATCAACTGCAATACTAATTTTTTTCTTTTTTAAGCCTGGTACTTAGTCTATCAGTCTCTTTTGTTGAACTGCTAAGTTTCAGGGATGTAAACCGTAAACCGGCACCAGTTGGCAAGCAGTGGTGGTGGTGGTGGTGGGGGCACGGACACGTACACACACATATATGATAGGCTTCTTTCAGTTTCTGTCTACCAGATCCACTCACAAAGTTTTGGTTGGCCTGAGGCTATAGCAGAAGACACATACCTAAGATGCCACACAGTGGGGCTGAACTCGGAACCATATGGCTGGAAAGCAAACATTTTACCACACAGCAACGCCTGCAAACATGTAACTTTATCTGAAAATTGTTCTTTTTTAGCTCCTGACAATAAAACTAAAGATTTTCTATGCCTCCCTAGCACTCAAATGAACACTAGTAAAAACAGTGATTATGAAAAGAATTCATTTAAAGTAATTATATAAATTAATACAATATTGGAAGAATAAAAATCTGTTAGCCTTGAAAATGAGATAGATATTTAGAGTAACATTTTTGTATTAGATTCTATTTTTGAGTGCATTTTGTACATTTTTTAGAATCTCAGATTGAATCATCTTCTGGACGGGTAGGATACAGTAATTCTGAGATAACCAATGTTACTGGACAACATCTTTTTAAAGCAATTTATTCAAAATATAGTGAATTTAGATGATCTTTCATTTTTACTGTTTTTGTTTTGTTGTGCAATTGGCCTGTGTGTGTGCGTGTGTGTGTGTGTAGGCTGTGCTAATGTTGTTTGTAATGTGTTGGGAAAGATCCGGCATAACTTTCAAATTTAGGATGAATCTCATGTATTGTGGTTGTGTGGTAAGTAGCTTGCTTACCAACCATATGGTCCTGGGTTCAGTCCCACTGCGTGGTACCTTGGGCAAGTGTCTTCTACTATAGCCTCAAGCCAACCAAAGCCTTGTGAGTGGATTTGGTAGACAGAAACTGGAAGAAACCCATCATATATGTATATATATATATATATATATATATATATGTGTGTGTGTGTGTGTGTGTGTGTGTGTGTGTGTGTGTGTGTGTGTATGTTTGTGTGTCTGTGTTTGTCCCCCCCAACATCGCTTGACAACTGATGCTGGTGTATTTATGTCCCCGTAACTTAGCGGTTCAGCAAAAGGGGCTGATAGAATAAGTACTAGGGGTCGATTTGCTTAACTAAAAGGCGGTGCTCCAGCATGGCCGCAGTCAAATGACTGAAACAAGTGAAAGAAAGAAAAAAGAATATCAGCCATGTTCTTTCTTTCTTTTTTGGTGAAATATAGTACATTTGAGTGGTCTAAATATTTGTGTGTCTCTAAACCTTTTTTTTTTACTATGTTTTCTACATGAGCTGTGAATGTTTTAGAATATTTCTGTTTTTGTGTGAGTTTGTACTGTTTTGTATGTTTGAACTGTTCAGTGAAATGCTCACTGTATTTGATGTTTACTAGTGTTACTTTTAAGAAGAGAAAGAGTGGACTCAGCAGGTGCTACTGAAAACTTGGCACTTTGGAGGTAACTCTAGGTGATTAATGAAGAGTTGGAGAGGTTATACAACTGTATCTGGAGAATAGTGGTAATGTAATAGTAATGTTATCTGTGTATGAGGCTGTGTGCATGATTTTAGACAGTACAGACTTAAAAGGTTAGGTGAAATGACATGTCCTTGTTGTTTTCTGTTTGGAAAATTGAAATATTTAATGCATTGTTGTTGTATACTACATAGGATTGTCAACATGAGGGGTAGTTTGTCAGTCAGTATTTTGTTTTGTTTTGCATGGATATGTTAAGTGTTTTGTGTCTAAGTGAGTAGCAGGGGATTGTTTTCTCCACTTTGATGATGTCATTCATAGTTACAATGATATGTATATGGAATTATTTGTTGTTGAAGCCAAAAACCAGCACATGAACCCATTCTAATAGACAAGCAGAATCTCTATTTGATCTTTCTGATATAATGTTCAGAGAACAAATAATGTTCTACCCAAGCAGGAGCAATACAATTCTAAACCTTTGCTTCAAAAATAACAAGATTCATCTATAATGTGAAGGTGATGCCAACCACTTTCTCAAGCCACAATGTAGTACTGACAATGGTCCAAAGGAAACCATTAATATGTACCCTACAAGAAGCACTAAAACTTTATCCTGTCTAAATTTTCCCAAAGCTAACTGGAAGGCCTGAAAATCTTTCTAAGCAAGACCATTAAATAATACTTAAGCAATTCATGTCAATATTGTAAGCCAAATGCATTGAATTTGTTCCAAAAATAAAATCAATGCACACAAAAATATAATTTCTAGAGATGGTAAAATATATATGACACAAGAACCAAACATCTCACATCACTTAAAGGAAACAATTTAGGATAGCAAGAAATCCCATTTAAACAAAACCAAATGCTAACAAGAAAAGGAGAGAGTAAAACTAGAAACCAGAAAATTCCAAATTGAACATTGAAGCTTTTTATAAATTTGAAAAAGAATTGGTTTCTGTAGAGTACAAAATATTGCTTTTGTTCCAAAGAAACAACTCAATCACTGTAGACCACTCCCCACTCCCAAAGAATAAGTGAAATAACTGAATTCAAGATTGTTTTCCCCTTGCCCATGGGACATATGCAAATGACTAAGATAATTTCTTCACTTGTACAGCTCTGTGTTGGAAAGCAGCAAACTTTGGTGACAGGAACTCAAATTCAGCAACAAGGCCTTTTGCTTTCCTAGTAATTCTTTAAAAGCATGTGAACAGATGCTAGCAAAACCACTGCAGATACTTTTCCAAGGCTTCCTTACAAGTGGTAAACATCCTAAAAAGAGTTAAATGAATGACATGACCAATCCATAAAGGAGGAAGCAGTGCAGAGGTTAAAAATTATGGGCCTGTCTGTCTGACTTCACATCAGTAAAAACAAATAATCTCTGTATGTCTTTCTAAGAAGTGGAAGTCATTTGTAACCAACAGTGCTCTTGCAAAGGAAACATTAAATCTGAGTAGAGTCCCCGAGGGATTCACTATTTTGGGGCCATTACTATTTGTGTAGTGGCTCACTCAGACATGCCTTCACTTAAACAGACAACTACTCTTGCTAGCTATAATGATGATACTAAATTATCATAGCTAATCAAGAATTCTGATGGATCTCACAAATATATACCAGAACCTAAATACGGCTTACAAGTGGGCCAGAGATGAAAGCAGAATGCAGTTTAATGCTAGAAAATTTCAAATGTTTGTTCTCAGATCACAAACATATTGCAATCAAAATATACAAACCCGCCAGGGATTAACAATGCAAGAGTGAAATTAGTGCTTAACCTAGTGATCAATATGAGTAATGATACATTCTTTCATGCACACAAGGCAGCAGTGTACTGGTTACTGGCAAGATGGATTCTAAGATTGTTCTGAAAACAAGAACCTGGGTTGGTTCTGTAGAGATAATTTGTTCTCAACTGTCTGGAATATTACTCTCATCTTTGGTCACCATGTAGTGTTAAACTAACCATGGAATTCAAAGCAATCCAATGCTTCTGCACTGTGAAGATTTGCCTGAATGCAACAGATGAGCTACTGTTTCTATAGATGTAAAATATTTGTAGTGTAATGAACAAATAACAATGGAAGATATTAAGAAAATATTTAATAATTAAAGAAATAGGTATAATATATATATAACAAAAAAAAAAATTAATTGTTGGTTCCTTGGTCATGCTGCCTTATATGGAAATACCCTCTCTCCCTCACTCATGGTCTACTTCCTCTGTTACTCCTCTTCCTATACAATTACAAGTTTCTGCTGTTACTTCTTCCTTATCTCCTCTTTGTCTTATGTCTTCTGCTATGATTGCTACTCCTTATGTGGAAGTTGTTTTCATTGGAGGTAACATATGGAATATGGAGAATACCACACTGAGTGGTGTGTTCTATAGATGTTTGTGTCCATATATATATATATATATATATATATATATATATATATATTATTATAAAATCTGGTAATTAATCATATATTAATTAATATCGATTAATTATCAGGAGGCCAGCACATCTAAAGAATCAAAGAGATTCAGAAATAATATCTGCAATCTTAGGGGATTAAGGTACATTTAAAAAAAATAACGTTGACCACTAACGTGGACAATTAATGTGCTAGAAATAGATCACATCTTGTGTCTATTAAGACGTAAATTGTTCTAAACATGAAATATAGCAGCATACCATGTTGAGAACAATCTAGGTCTTAATAGACACAAGATGTGATCTATTTCTAGCACATTAATTGTCCACGTTAGTGGTCAACGTTATTTATATATATATATATATATATATATATATACACACACATACATACACACACGACACACACATACATCTTCCATACACACACACACATGCACATATTCAGAGAAAGAAAGAGGGATGTACAAAAATGAATATGTAATATAATGTATGTATGTATGTATGTATGTATATATGTATATTGAGATTAAGATATATACTCTTTTACTTGTTTCAGTCATTTGATTGTGGCCATGCTGGAGCACCGCCTTTAGTTGAGCAAATTGACCCCAGGACTTCTTCTTTGTAAGCCTAGTACTAATTCTATCGGCCTCTTTTGCTGAACTGCTAAGTTATGGGGATGTAAACACAGCAGCATCGGTTGTCAAGCAATGTTGCAGGGACAAACATATACTCACACACACACACACACACACACACACACACACACACACACACACACATATATATATATATATATATATATATAAACACATATACATATATTTGATGGGCTTCTTTCAGTTTCTGTCTACCAAATCCACTCACAAAGTTTTGGTCAACCCGAGGCTATAGTAGAAGACACTTGCCCAAGGTGCCATGCAGTGGGACTGAACCCGGAACCATGTGGTCTGTAAGCAAGCTACTTACCACACAGCCACTCGTGTATGGGGAAGAGTATATTTAGATATATAAAATATCACTATCATCTATACTATTAATATTGTTGGTTGTTTAGCCATGCACAAAAATGTCACTCTATTTTCATCATCATCATCATCGTTTAACGTCTGCTTTCCATGCTAGCATGGGTTGGACGATTTGACTGAGGACTGGTGAAACCGGATGGCAACACCAGGCTCCAATCTAAATTTGGCAGAGTTTCTACAGCTGGATGCCCTTCCTAATGCCATGTATGTTATTAATATGTTACAGTTGTAATTAATTGATAGTTAAACAGTAACACCATTATTAATAGCATACATTTATTGCAAATATAAAAATGTGAAATTTAATTGTGTTTTAATTTGATAAATATTTTTATTCTGAAAATTAAACTTCATTTCATCATTTTGTATAAGCACCATGAAATTTGAAAAAGGAAAATTTTAATTAATATAGTTAATTATGTAATATTAACTGATACTATTTACGGTGGTAAAAAATATATTCCAAGCATTACCCATATGACAATATAACAGTCGTGTGTGTGTGTCTTCAGCATTGTTTTAATGTCCACTTTTCCATGCATGCATGGGTCAGACAGGATTGGTTGAGATAAATTTTCTACATCTGGATGTCCATCCTGCTGCCAGTCCTCACTTGTTTCCAAGCAAGAATTAATATTTCCACATGACTAGATAATATGTTTGCGTGGAATATTGGAAATGAATGGCATTCCTTGTGTGACAGTGACACTCATTTGCAACCACCATGTGATATCAAGGAAAGGAGACACAGACATGGACACACACACACACAATGCACAACACACACACACACATGTAAGAAACAATGCCAAACAGACAAATGTAGCCTGGACAGCTCTTCAGCTGACAAGCTCCTGTCAAACTGTCCAATCCATTGCCAGCATGGACAACTAGAGTGAAATGATGATATTGTAAATGTATCATCATCATCATCAGCAGCAGCAGCAGTAGCAGCAGCAATTAATGTCAATCCTCCATGCTAGCAATATTTGAATAATTCAACAGGATCTGATAAACCAGTGAAAAGAACTGTGTTAAGTTCCGTTGTCTGCTTTGGCAGGTTTTCTATGGTGGGATGCCCTCTCTAATGCCAGCCAGTTTATAGTGTACCGGGTGCTTTTTTTTTTTCATGGCGTTGGCACGAGTGAGGTCACCAATTAACTTGCAAGACAAGCCCCCTCCACTGGATGGGGGTGTATTATTGAGGGAGGTGACTTTATGCCAGTTGTTGAGAAGTTAAATTGCCACAAGGTATTTGTTTATCCTTCTCTCAAAGGAAAGATCATTTCAATAAATCAAGAATTTATTTTGTATGGTATCTAATAAACCTATATTCATTTTTGTTGTTAATACTCATACCACTGGTTACACTGAGTTTTTTTTTTCTCTTTGGTCATAAATGTTTTTGCTCTTTTCCATCATGTCTAAGTATTTCATCAACTGGATTTAAGGTAGAACAACTGCTGTGCTGATGATGACTTTTGAGGCAGAAACACATGTCCTCAGTTGTCTTCTTGTCTCGTCTTCTTGTCTAATAATGCATCAGGGCATTATTATTATTCAGTAGTTTTATTTTTATAACATGCTTTCACTTCACTACCGAGCGCAGCTCTGTGCGCCTTGGGTATGTGCTGTGGTTTGCTGTGGTGCTCTTATGGTTACTGTATTGAAAGTGTTTTGCGTAGGATGTCTGCAGTGCCCAGTAGTGCAATTTTCTGTATGTTATATATATTTGTAAGTCCTGGTGTTTTTGTTATGTATTTGTCTGAATATTTTTTTATTATACCTAAGGTACCTACTATGATAGGAATTGTTTCTGTTTTTAGATTCCACATTCGAGTTACCTCTATTTCCAGGTCTTTGAATTTTGAAAGTTTCTCCATTTCTTTTA
>NC_068982.1:125992491-125993599 GCF_001194135.2 Octopus bimaculoides
ATATGATTTATTGTTTCTTGTCCATCGCCACATATTCTGCAGTTATTTGTTATGCTTCTTTTCATTATATGTTTTTGGTAATTTCTGGTGGGGAGGCTTTGGTCTTGTGCCGCAGTTAAAAATCCTTCAGTCTCTGCTTTGAGTCCTGAGCTTCTCAACCATTGCTGGGATTTTTCTCTGTCTATTTCTTTTGCATTTAGTTTAGCCCAGTATTATTATTATTATTATTATTATTATTAGTATTATTATTATTATTATTATCATCTTTCAATTCTGTTTCCATTTCTTGCCAAGTGTCTTCCTGACACCTAGGGCAGAGAAACGTACTGTATACATTGGTAGGCCATTAAAATAAGCACACCAGATTGTTCATTTACTGAGTCATGTGATAGAGAAAAAGGAAAAAATAAAAAACAACTTTTATTTAGCAAACCAGTAAGGTATATATATGACAGGCTTCTTTTACTTTCCTGAGGCTATAGTACAAGACACTTACCTAAGATGCCACACAGTGGGACTGAACCTGGAAGCATGTGGTTGGAAGCAAACTTCTTACCACATAGCTAAAGTGCAGGCTATGTTGTGTAGTAAAGATGTTTATTTCACAACCACGAGGGTATGAATATAGTTCCACTGCTTAGCAGCTTGGATGTGTCTTCTACTATAGCCCAGGTTGATGAAAGCTTTATGGCTGGATATGGTTGGTAGAAACTGAAAGAAGCCTGTTGTATGTATATACATGGTGAGGTGCATGTATTTGTGTCTTGACATCATGTGATAGTTGTAAAAATGACCATCATTGTCATGCATGTGGTGTCATTCATTAGCAATCTTCCTTGGAAACATGTCAAACCATGGAGAAGCATTACCTTGCTGGAAATGGATGAGTGTTGGTGACTGAAAGGGCATCCAGTCCTAGAAAATATTTCTCTACAAATTGTGTCTGTTTCATGCAAGCATGAAAGAGTAGGCATCAAAACAATGCCGTTAAACTAATGGTGCGTATATATGGGTGTGTTTATATATACATCCGTATATATGTGCATATGTATGTATGTATATATATATATATATATATATATATATATATATATATATATATATATAT
>NC_068982.1:125994020-125995383 GCF_001194135.2 Octopus bimaculoides
TATATATATATATATATATATATATATATATATATATATTACACACACACACACACACATAAATATAGAATGGAAGACGGATGTTAAATGATGATGCTGACATATATATATATACACGTACATACATTTTTGTGGAGAGGGAGGCAGCATGAGACAGTAGGTTTATATCAGTACCCAGATAGATAAATAGATAGATTAGTTAAATTAAATTAGTAGTTACATTAGATAATGTCTAGATAACATAATATTTATTGATGTGTAAAGATATAGGAGTCTGTAGAGAGACATCAGAGATTTAGACATTCTGTATAATTAGATATTTGGTATAATTAACTAGCTATGGTTTTTGATAGCAGAGTTTATTTTAAAGGTTTCACATTGATTGCCAATATAGAAATATACATCTGAGTATACATATATCAGTGTACTCTGTAAAGTAGAAACCAAACCAAAAACAGAATGAGCAATATGTAGTCCCTGACTTATCTAGGAGGGCATTCAGAGGGCAGTAACACTACATAAAAACTGACTAGGACTATGACAATTCATCTAACCCATGATAATGATGGCTGTGTGATTAAGAAGTTTGCTTCCCGACCACATGGTTTCAGGTTCAATCACACTGCACTGCACCTTAGGCTAGTGTCTTCTACGATAGCCTGAGATAAACCAGATTCATGGAAACTGAAAGCCTTATTATACATACATAGGTATGTGAATGTTTGTGTCTCTTTGTTTTGACATGGTAGGGTTGTTGTGAATGAATGTCATTCATTCTCCAATATTCTGTGGAAAACTTCTCTATCCATAGGGAAACATTATTTCCTTGGAAACAAGTAAGAGTTGATGACAAGAAGGACATCTGGCTCTAAACATTTTTCCTTGATAAACACTATCCAACCCTTGCCAGTAGGCATTAAAACAAAAATGTGTATGTGCATGTATGTATGGATGTATATATAAATATACACGCATGTGTGTGTGTGTATAATAAAGGCATTGCATTTTAAGGTGGAACTTGTCTTTAATGCCAACTAGTGAAGTAACAGACATCTTTCAGTTTTAGATCTCTTTGACAAACCACATTTACTGCAGTTGCTTCAGTTTAGAAGTGGTCAAACATGTCTAGAAACAGAGGGGAAATTGTGTAGATGATTATATATATCAATAATAGGGCTCTTCCCCATACACGAATGGCTGTGTGGTAAGTAGCTTGCATACAGACCACATGGTTCCGGGTTCAGTCCCACTGCGTGGCACCTTGGGCAAGTGTCTTCTACTATAGCCTCGGGTTGACCAAATAATTGGGTTTATTTTGCATGGTATATATATCTATATCTATATATATATATATATATATATA
>NC_068982.1:125995919-125996979 GCF_001194135.2 Octopus bimaculoides
AGAGAGAGAGAGAGAGAGAGAGAGAGAGAGAGAGAGAGAGAGAGATAGAAAGAGAGGCAGATACAAAATAGAAAAAAAAAAGACAGGCTAAAACTGCAAAAGCCAATTCAACATACGCAGTGAATATATTAGATTGATTCTCAGTGAAAGTTTTAGATGAAAAAATAGGAGTGGAGATGAAGTTTTGAACATGGCTCTTTGTCAGATAGAGTAAAAAGTCCAGAGAGGAAGGAAAAAAAAAACAGAAAGAGTAGATGCTCCAGAGAAAAGTACATATGTCATGAATATGGCTGAAAAATAACTGACTGGAATTTCGAGAGACAGAGAATGTGGTTTTTGAAGGTAGGAGAGTGCAAAAATGGCTATTGTGTGTGTAAGAGGGATACTCATGTGTGTAGTGTGTATATGTGTATATATGTTTTGTTTATAAGTATGTGCATGGGTGCAGGGGTAGCATGTTTGTATATTAGGGTGTGCTGTGTGGGATGGTAGCACTAACAGTCTATCTTAAAGATAACATTTTGGGACTGAAATGGTCCTGTATATATATATGTATATATAGCAATTATTTAGTGCATATATTATTGTCTACTTTCATTTCCAGTTTCTCATCTTCAGTTATGTTCTGGTTTCCTCATTGTTTCATTCTAGGTAATTCGTGTTTGGTTATATTCATGTTTGTTGATCATTGATTACATTCTAGTTCATTTAACTTCGGTTATGTTGATGGTTCTTTATCTTTGTTGAAGCCTAATGGTTCTTTATGTTTGGTTATATTCTTGTCTCATCATCTTCAGTTATATCGTTGGTTTTTCCATTTTGTTGGTTTTATATTTATAGTTAGTTCTTCTGCTATGATTATATTTTTCATTGTATGTTTGCACATGCATACATTCATACATACATGTTCTTTTATATTGTTAAGCAAGATATATATTTAGTTTCTTGTATTTTATATATGGTTCTATGTATATACTCTTATATGATTGTATATATATATATATATATATATATATATATATGTATAAATAAAGGTATATATATGTATATATATATATAA
>NC_068982.1:125997153-125998508 GCF_001194135.2 Octopus bimaculoides
ATATACTCTTATATGATTGTATATATATATATATATATATATATATATATATGTATAAATAAAGGTATATATATGTATATATATATATAAAGATATATATATATATATATGTATAAATAAAGGTATATATATGTATATATATATATATAAAGATATATATATATGTATAAATAAAGGTATATATATATATATATATATATATATATATATGTGTGTGTGTGTGTGTGTGTGTGTGTGTGTATATATTTGTATATTTTTATGCATATGTATATGTTTTTACATTTTACAAAGCTGTACACAGTTGATTGTGTCAGCCCCAATACTTACTTCATCTATGTCAAAACAATTCTTAGTTATAGCATATAACTGAAGAGCCATCAATATTGCCAAGTGCCATAGTTGGCATGGAACCATCAGCAACATTCTGACTAGTTAAATGTTATAACCTGGAATATCCTGCTAAACAATATAACAGTTTAACCCCCTCAATTTCTCTGTTAGAGTGTGCTTTTTTTCTAAGTTATGGACAACTGGCCAATAGCTATATCATCATCATCACGTGACATCTGTTTTCTATTCTGGCATGGGTTGGATGGTTTGACAAGAACTGGCAAACTGGAGAGCTGCACCAGGCTTCAGTTTTCTGTTTTGGCATGGTTTCTATGGTCGGGTGCCCTTCCTAATGCCAACTACTTTACAAAGTGTAATGAGTGCTTTTTACATGGCACCAGCACTGGTGCTTTTTATGTGGCACTAGCACAGGTGTTTTTTATGTGGCACCAGCATGAGCAGGGTTACCAAGTAACTTGCAAGACAAAGACCTCTTCGTTGAGAGAGGGGGTAGAGCTGAAGGAAGTAGCTGTGTGTCAGGTGAGAGTTTGGAGTATTATAGAGGGACAAAAATAGTTGTCTTACTATAAGGAGATATTTAGCTACCCCAATATATATATATATTTATTTACAGAGACATAGAAACATTTACAAAGGCATCGACCAATCTTAAAAACAATTGGACTTTACTCACTAGGTATTGGAATCTTATATGTATACCATTCTGCCTAAACAATGGATTTACAAATACAATATCCCTACATTCACTCTCTATTTCCTATCTTAACTAAACTATTGCTTAATCATCCTCTCACACCATCTCCAATGAAGGGATATAATAAATATCCTGGAAACAGCTGTAAGACATTCTATTTACAAATGTTCTATATTATACACAGCCTTGGTTTTTTTTATCTCATTATGAAAAGTAAATCCTTATATTCACACACTGGTATATGACCTACGTTGGACCCCTTATTCGCATAACCACCGAACCTGGAGCTTAACTGATCATTTGGAGCTAG
>NC_068982.1:125998518-126000991 GCF_001194135.2 Octopus bimaculoides
ATGCCCTTCCTAATGCCAACCACTCCGAGAGTGTAGTGGGTGCTTTTTACATGCCACCGGCACGAAGGCCAGTCCGGAAGTACTGGCAATGGCCATGCTCAAATGGTGTTTTTTACATACCACCTGCACAGGAGTCAGTCCAATGTTTTGTTCACATGCCACCGGCACAAGTGCCAGTAAGGCGAAGCTGGAAACGATCATGCTCAAATGGTGCTTTTTACGTGCCACCGGCACGGAAGCAAGACCGCTGCTCTGGCAGTGATCCCGCTCGGATAGTGCTGTTAGCGCTCCACTGGCATGGGTGCCAGTCACAAAAACACACAAACACATATATGTACAGTCATATATCAGAATACATATATATTTATATGTGCACACCAGTATATGCATGCACACACACACACAGTGTGCAAAATTTTCCATAATTCGTTATAACATATATTAACAAAACAAAAGTAGAAAACTTTTACAAATACCATCATTTTTATTAAATGAAATCTTCGAAACTTCTTATATTAAAATCATGGACAAAATGTGTTCCTATTGTTAAATCTTTTGAGTACTGATTGGCAAGCTTCAAGGCATAAATCTGTTGTCATGTTAGTAAATTCATCAATAATTTCAGCATGTAAGTCTTGAAAGATGCTGTTGTTGCTTTGACAGACGTTCTTAAAATATCCTCACAAGAAGAAATTAGGAACTGTCATATCAGGAGATCTTGGATGCTATTTAGAAAATGTCTCTTAGCATCTTGTCCATTGGTTAAGTAAATGTTTATTTAATCTTACTGTTGTTTCGTTAGCACAATGATGCCCCCCCCCCATCTTGCTGAAATATTTATGAATTACTGTCAAACAAAATGAGAAAAACAGGCCAGTTAATATCTAGACATAATGAACAGCACTGCATGTATCATCAAAAATGAAAAGTCCTGTTACACAGGAACCGTGAATTGTCGCTGCTAAAACATACAAACCAACTCTAGTCACACTTTTTGTAACTGCATCATGAGGTTATCTGCAGTACTAAACATCATCATTTTAATGTCTACTTTTCCATGCTTGAATGGGTCAGATGGAATTCATTCAAGCAAATTTTCTATGGTCAGAAGCCCTTCCTATCACCAACCTTCACATGTTTCCAAGCAAGATAATATTTCTCCATGGCTGACAGGTTTTCATAGGAGACTGGAAACAAGGGACACACTTTGTATGACAGTGATGTTCATTTTTAACTATCACATGTCAAGACAAGGAGTCACTAACACTTACACATACTCACACAAACACACACATGATGGGCTTCTTTCAGTTTCCATCTACCAAATCTACTCACAAGACTTTGGTTGACCCAGGGATTATAGTAGTTATGATCTGGAGAACAGTAAAAAACAGTAAGGATCTGAGAATGGAACTGTAAGATACACCAACCTGCATGTAAAATATTTTACAGACCTCATTGCTAGCTTTTGCCTTGTGAATAAACATCTCTGTATATGGCATACATGACTCTCACAGGCCACTCAATTATATAGATTTAGTTTTCTGTGTTTTATATGTTCTATGTATATACTTTTATATATTTGTATAAATTTGTATATGTATGTATGTATACATATATGTGTATTTTACATATTTATACAGTTGCTTGCATCAGCCCCACTACTTATTTCATCTGTCTTGAAATATCTGATTTGTGTGTGTGTGTATGTGTATGTAACTTTATTGAAACTGAAGATTAGAGTGTGTTTCATGAATCAAGTTTCACCCACTGCAATCTTCAGGCCAGTTTCACATGAAGAACTCAGTGGCATGAAACTTGAGACACACGCAGACTCTAAGCTTCAGTTTCAACAAAAAACATATACTCAAATACTATGTACTGAGGTTGAACATTCTCTTTCTCATTCAATTGACATAAAATAATGTGCCTGGCTCCCATGCTGGTGGCATGTAAAAAGCACTATCCAAACATGGTCGATGCCAGGGCCGCCTGACTGGCTCCTGTACTGGTGGCACGTAAAAAGCACCCACTACACTATCGGAGTGGTTGGCATTAGGAAGGGCATCCAGATGTAGAAACATTGCCAGATCAGATTGGAGCATGGTGCAGCTGCTGGCTCTCCAGACCTCAGTCAAATTGTCCAACCCATGCCAGCATGGACAACAGGCATTAAATGATGATGATTGATATATATGTGTGTGTGTGTGTTAAATAAAATGAAACAACAAAACCAAGGCTGTTTGAAGGACATTTTTAAAGAGAAAGGTAGTCTTACAGCTGTTTCAGGGATATTAGGGGTATCCCTTCATCAGAGATTATATGAGAGAGCTAACTAGAGGAAAATAGAAGAGTTCAATATAAGGAATTATTTTGGTAAAAGATGGATATAGGAAGTACAAAGGGAAATAAGAGAATAGAAATGAAATTAAAAATATATGTAGGATGTTACAGTTGCAGTTCCATATGTTCA
>NC_068982.1:126001349-126012928 GCF_001194135.2 Octopus bimaculoides
TATATATATATATATATATATATATATATATGTACATATATATCCTTGTAATATGTGTTCTCACTATATATTTTTGGGATATTCATCAAATATTCATACTGTAGATGGTCAGGTGTTCAGATTTCCAGCTCAGTCAAGTGAAACAACATCCATCAGAAACTCCACACTCCATTATACACACACGCTCACTACTAGTCCCATCGTACACTAAACTCCTAACCAACTGCACGTCTTTCCATTGATAAATGTCAAAGTAATCTAGGTAATAAACTGCATACACTAAAAGTTGCACACATGCACTCACACAATAAAATGTTTGTGGCTGCATGTGTATACATTTCTATGTGTGTGTGTGTGTATACACACACACACACACACACACACATATATATACATATATACATGTGTGTGTGTGCATGTCTGTGTCTATTTCTTTCTCCTCTTTATATGTCTGGATGTGTTTATGCTTAAATGCTTATACATATATCCATATATATATATATATATATATATATATATATATATATATATATATATATATATATATATGTAAATGTGTGTGTGTGTATGTATATATATATTTATGTATATATATATATATGTGTGTGTATATATATGTATATATATTTATGTGTATATATATACATATGTATATATATGTATATATATATATATATATTTATGTGTATATATATATATATGTATATATACACGTATATATATATGTATATATGTGTGTGTATATATATGTATATATACATGTATATGTATATATGTGTATATATATATGTATATATACGTATATAAGTGTATATTTATATGTATATATATGTATATATATACATGTATATATATATATGTGTATATATATATATATATATACATATCTATATATACGTGTATATATATATATGTATATATATATGTATATATATGTGTGTATATATATGTATATATATGTGTGTATATATATGTATATATATATATATATATATATATATATATATATATATACATATATATATTTATGTATGTATATATATCTTTTTATATATATGCATGTGTATATTTTATGTTCTACATTTGTTCACTCAGTTGAGAACACATTTGCTATATAAATAGACTTACGTAAAAATAGTTTTAACACATGCGTTTGTATATGCATGTGCAGTCACACGCGCACGCACAAACATCCATGTGTGGCTCACACACAAATACATACATACACTCACACAGACACAGCGAGAACAAAAAGAAGATTTGGAGACTTAGTCATGTCTCAACTGGCTTCAGAAAAGCAAAAAGAAAACTTAACTTGTTCTTACATACACATACTTGCTTGCACACACAAGCATATACATGACATGTGTGTAGCCTCACATATTCATACACACTTATAAAAGTAGGCATTTTCACTTTGACACAAACATTCTATATTATGCATAATTACATTGCAATTTACATATATGTCTTAGCTCTCATATACACATTCACTTTATCTATCTGTCTATTTCTTTCTCCTTCTTTCCTTCTTTCTCTCCCTTATTATTACTCTATTTCTCTTTCACACACGTAACCCCAACCCATTGAATCATGGGAAGATTAGTCTAGGAGTGAGAAGGGAAAAGTTGGTCAGATTCAATAGACAGAAATGCTGAAAACTCTCCTTTTATTCTTTCTTTTCCTTTTATATATTCTTTACTATTCTTCTTCTGTCATCTTCTCTGCTGCTGCTGCTGCTGCTGCTGCTGCTGCTGCCACCATTCTTTCTGCTGATGTTGTTGTTATTGTCTGCGCAGAATTTGTGTCAGTACTCTATCTTACTGCCACTAACTTCCCATACAGCTGCACAGATATTTCAAAGTGTGTGTGTGTATGTGCATGAGCATGTGTGCATGTACACATGCTTGCATTTGTATGTGTGCTAAAGAATTATGAGGAAGAAATAAAGTATGCATTAGATGGATCACAAACCTACGTCGCTTGTCTAAATACCCCACTATGTTTATCAGTTTAACAACCAGCTTTCTTCTATATTTGACTGTAATTTTCTTTTATGGGCAACTCTTTCACTTTTTATTCTTTATTTTTTTCAATACAGCTTCATTATAGCTTCATTAATCCAACATGCCATCCCTTGGATGATGGCTCAACCATTTTTCATGTTTTTGGCTTAATTAAAAGGGTAGCATCTACAAGGCATCTGAGATTGAAACTATAAACCATAAAATGCTAGAGAAGGAAACTATGGATCAAATTATCTACAAACCCACAGAATACTGACTGCAGAGGGGTTTCTAATACAATATATTCCTGTGACCACAGGGCTGGAATATATTATGTCTACCACCTAAGAACATGTACAATCCATATGACAAGCTTCCACCATTTTTCATATCTGCTCAATTCCAGTCATAAGACTTATGTTGATCTGAGTTTAAAAAAGACACTTGGGCAAGGTTCCATGCAGTGGGATTGAGCCAAGAACCACATGATTACAAAGTAATCCTCTTAACAGCATGGTCATCATCATCATGAGGAGAAGGAAGAGGAAACAAAGGAAGAGATATAGCATAAACCTGCATCAAACTGTATTAGCTTTTTTCTCTCTTCTTTCTACTTTTCATTGAAAGAGTGTATAAAAACCTAAACTGTCATATCATCAGTTGTTTTGAGGTAATGTTGGGAAATAAGCAAGATTGATATATATATATATATATATATATATATATATATATATATATATATGGAGAGAAACATAACATTTGCAATAACTGGAGAGTGAATTGGTAGAAAAATATGAAGGAGGAATCATAAAGGAAAAAATTGGCAAAACAAAAGATGGTTAAAGAAGAAAATTTTGATAAGAAAATGTAGAAAAATGTAGGAATAGGAATAACCTCAGAGATATGTTAAATTGTAGTAGAAAAAAAAATGGTTTTGTAGATATGATGTCAGGAAGTGGGAATGGTATGCGTGTAAATCTAGTAGATATGTAAATGAGAAATATTTGGAGTAAAAGATAAAAAGTAAGGCAAAAAAAACTATATAATTGTGGTCCTATTTCCTATCTCAAAGTGTTGATCCAAATAAATGACTGTCGTTTGATGTACTTCTTTATAATTATGATGTCAGACTGATCATGCTGAAATAATAAGCTCAAAACATGCATAGATAAGACAATTAAAACCTTTATAGGTTGGTTACTTGACAATTTTTTGGAGAATCCTTTTGACTTAGATTTGACATAAAAGTGACTTATTTGCTTTTATTATTATTTATCATCATCATTATTATTGTTATTATTATTATTACTACTGCTACTACTACTACTACTACTACTACTACTTGTAATCAGCCAAATATTCTTTTTTTTCTCTCTCTTTTGAATGGGCTCTACAATGTTTGAGCATGTAGCAGCAACAGTGCAATCAGAGACATATAAGCAATACTCTAATGTAGGCTACTTTGTACAGGGTTCAGAAACTAATCACAGTGAAGTATAGTCTGGCCCAAAAGTAGAAACCTAGTCTTTGGAAAGTAGTTTTGACAGTTTTATAGTCAAGAAGTTTCCATGGCGCTGGAGTGGCTGTGTGGTAAATAGCTTGCTTACCAACCACATGGATCCGTGTTCATTCCCACTGCGTGGCACCTTGGGCAAATGTCTTCCACTATAGCCTCGGGCCGACCAAAACCTTGTTAGTGGATTTGGTAGACGGAAACTGAAAGAAGCCCGTCGTATATATGTATATATATATGTATGTGTGTTTGTGTGTCTGTGTTTGTCCCCCCACCATCGCTTGACAACCGATGGTGGTGTGTTTACGTCCCCGTAACTTAGCAGTTTGGCAAAAGAGATCGTTATAATAAGTACTAGGCTTCCAAAGAATAAGTCCTGGGGTCGATTTGCTCGACTAAAGGCGGTGCTCCAGCATGGCCACAGTCAAATGACTGAAACAAGTAAAAGATTAAAAAGAGAGAGTATGGGAAATAATCAGAGACTGTGAGATATTTTTTGCGATGTTGAAGGTTTTAGCTTGTGTTATGATATATAGTGTATAATGGTCTATAATGATGATATAATGAAGACTGTTTCTTCAATATGTATGAGTGGGTGCTGGAAAGTTCCTGGTTTTAAGGGTATTGCGAAAGGCCTGGTTGGAGGCCCGAACTTCAGAGTTCTTTTACAGGGCCTAGAAAAACTGAAGGACTGCTGCAATAAGTGTGTGAATCTGAGAGGGGAATATGTTGAATAAAATCATAATTAACTGATCCTCTTGTACTTTTTTTTTACCCAAAGCCAGAAACTTTTTCAGCACTAGCTATATGTAATGAGTGTGTATTAGTGCTATTGAAAAAGATTAACTAGTTTGTCATATCCTTATTGGTGAATCTTTTCAAGATTTCGGTTCAAGGAAACACTCCATGATTGATATGGAGTACATAACCTGCATGTTGGCTCATAAAGACATTAAATGGGTAACTTAGCAACAGGGTTTAGATGCCAGACTTTGTCAAAGTTAACAACATTATGTATGACAACGAAAAGCAAATCTCAAGTATCACTGGCTCTCTGGAAACTGTACTGATGATCACTGAAGAGAGAAAGTGACACAGAGTGATAAAAGAGGTCACTGATTTCAAATGTTTTCATCAACAGTCTCCAGCAAGGTAATTTCAATTGTGTTCTCATTCCAAGAAAACATTCTTCTACCCCCCGCCACCTTCCCTGAAACCTTAAAACTCACTACAAATTCTAGGCCTCACAACTGCTAATGATCTCTTCTGGAAGGCTAACCTCCACAACTGGGTAAAAACTGCATCACAGAGACTGACCTTCCTCTTCAGAATTAGAATATACAATTACTGACTCTCTACAAAACTCAAGTGAAACCCACAATGGAATACTGCTCCTACATATTCAATGGTATTGCTACTACTCATACAGACATTGTCCCAACACATAAAAAATTCCACCTTATTGATCAGCATGGAGTTCCTCACCAGCACACTTCAACATCTGGCCCACAGACTTGCTATCTCCTCACTCTACCTTCTACCACTATCACCATTACAGCTGCCTGCACTTTGTGCCCATCTCAACTCGGGTTCACCCGATTCACTTGTCTCTCTTCTTGTTACCTATATTATGTGTACATTCCCAAGACCCACACTAATACCGTCCCTCTAATCCTTCTTCCCCAGAATGCCTACTCGTTGGAATTCTTTCTCCACCCAGGCTTTTCCTCAGTCACTGACTTCTGTTTCACAAAAACATTGACCATGTCTTTCTTTTGGTAATGACGGCAGGGGCCTGTAATGGGCACAATTCAGTCCCTTCTTCTAGATCAAATGATTTTTAAAAAAATATGAAACTTTGCAGGCATAGCTGTATGATGAAGAATTTTACTTCACAGCCTCAGAGTTTCAGGATTAGCTCCATTTTAGGACACCTTCAGCAAATGTCTTATACTATAGTCCTGAGCTGATGATTTCCTTGTAAGGAAACTTTGTAGATGGAAACTGTTGAAGCCTATCTCATATATGTATTTATTTGTGTTTGTGTTTAATTGCTTGACAAATGGTGTTGGTTTGTTTACATTCCTACAACATTGCAGTTTGACAAAAAGAGAACTATTAATATATTGGAGTTGATTTGATCAGCTGAATGCTTCAAGGCAGTGCCCCAGAATGCCAGCAGTCCAATGGCTGAAACAAGTAAGAATAAAAAAATCCTCAAGATATTAACAATTAGATGGTTGTTGATGTAATCAGAAAAGTCATTCGTCTTGGCATTGTGACACAGTTGTAATTTTTCTGGAGAATTAAGATTTTTTAAAATGTGCATAGTTTGTATAATTTTATATGTATTTTTAAACAAGTACTCTTCATATAATCATCATCATCATTGTTTAACGTCCACTTTCCATGCTGGCATGGGTTGGACGATTTGACTGAGGACTGGCAAGCCAGAAGACTGCACCAGGCTCCAGTCTGATCTGGCAGAGTTTCTACAGCTGGATGCCCTTCCTAACGCCAACCACTCCGAGAGTGTAGTGGGTGCTTTTACGTGCCACCGGCACGAGGGTCAGTCAAGCAGCACTGGCAACGACCTCGCTCGAATGATTTTCTAATGTGCTACTAGCACAAGTGCTAGAAGGTGACGCTGGTAATGATTACGCTCAAATGGTGCTATTTATGGGCCACTAGCACGGAAGCCAACACACACAGACAGTGCTGTTAGTGCTCCACTGGTGCAGGTGTCAGTCATCTTTTCTGTAGTTCTATTCGCTCATTAGGAAAGACTAAAATTTTTGAGAAGTATGTAGTATATAAAAATTATAAAATCTATATAGTCTTTGAAATTATTATGCTATATCATCAAATATTCAAAACATGCCAGAATAAAACAAAATAATTAATTCACAAAACGTGTTTCATTCTTGTAAGTTAGTGAGTGTTTAACTACTATAATCACTCTTATAGATATGAAGAAACTGTAATTAAAGTTTTCTAATTGGTTTTAATTACTTTTATTAGTTTGTAAAGTTCTCATAACACTATCCACACTGAGAGAGTATAAGCAGAAAAATATAAATGTGACCATGTTTTGTAGAAACACATTATATTGCGTATGATTAAGCAAATAAGAGGAATCTCACAGGTAACATTCTCAGACTGTGTAGTGTAATTTCCCTATAAACAGGTGAATCAAGGCACTTGAAATTAAATCCTAACCAAAGTTCTGCTTGAGACTGGAATTCAGTTCTTGAGCTTTTAGTAACATTTTGTCCATTTGGCCATTTTGTCACTTATGAAATAAAGAACAACAAATGATATGGCATTGAGGTAGATCCAGCCACCCCTGTTAAAGGGGACAAAACTCGGATTTAAAACACTGGATGATGAAGAAACTAAATTTTGAAAGCTTAGGCAAGAAGCTTGCTTCCTAACCCTGTGCTTTCAGGTTCAATCCCACCTTTGACAAGTTCCTTCTGTTATAGTCCTGGGCCAGTCAAAGCTTTGTGAGTAGATTTGGTAGATGGAAACTGAAATAAGCCTGCTGTGTGTGTATGTGTGTGCATGCGTGTGTGTGTGTGTGTGTAATGTACGGAAGTGTTTGCGTGAACTCTTTCTTTGGCATCATATGATGGTTGCAAAGAAGCATCACTAGAAAATCTACCTTAACACATTCCACCTGACTCATGCAAGCTTGGGAAAATAGATGTTAATTGATGAAGATGATGGTGATGGCAGCAGCAATGATGATGATGATGATGATGACAATGAAGAAGAAGGAGGGGGAGGGGAGGAGGAGAAGAAGAAGAAGAAGAAGAAGAAGAAGAAGAAGAAGAGGAAGAAGAAATCCAAGATTGCTATTGATAATATTGAAAATGTTAATGCCTAATAATGTCAGAGTTGAAGCATGTGAGATTTTAATGTGGTAACCTTTGAAACAGTGCTAATGTTATCCAACAGAGAAGTCTCCACTAAAGTCACCCAAGGCCCAGGTGATGGTATTAAACCAGATTAGTTCTGCCACTGAAGACCCACCTATTTAATAAACTTCCTTCCTCCAGAGTTTCTTTCATTCACAAAGCTTGATCCAACATGTGGCAGTAAAAAGTATAGTTAAACTGATTTGGCATGTTTTTAAATGTGATTAAAAAGCTTGCATCCCTAACCACATACTTTGAGGTTCAATCTCACTGTACGACACCTTGGGCAAGTTTCTTTAACTATATAGCCTTGGGCTAACCAAAGCCTTGTGAGTAGATTTGGTAGATGGAAACTGAAAGAAGCCTGTTGTATATGTATGTAATGTATGTAAGGATGTGAATGTTTCTGTGAGCTCTTGCAGATAATCCTACACACACACACACACACACACACACACCTACTTTACCATATTCTACATACATAAAAGCAACAAGGTCTCAGACTGGCTCATGTGGCCTCTGTAACAGACTATGAGGGAAGTCACTTTACAAGTTGCAAATGGCAATGAAAGGACTTTGACAAATAAAAAACAAAGCAAATGACTGATTGTTTAACCAACAAATTAAACAAATGATCAGTTAGGTAGATACTAAACCAATTGGAGTGGAGACGCAATAGCCCAGTGGTTATGGCAGTGGACTCATGGTTATAGGATCGTGGTTTCGTTTCCCAGACTGGGTGTTGTGAGTGTTTATTGAGTGAAAACACCTAATGCTCTACAAGGCTCCGGCGGGGATGGTGGCAAACCCTGCTGTACTCTTTCACCACAACTTTCTCTCACTCTTACTTCCTGTTTCTGTTGTGCCTGTAATTCAAAGAGTCAGCCTTGTCACGGTGAGCTGGCAGAAACGTTAGCACGCCGGGTGAAATGCTTAACAGTATTTCGTCCGCCGCTACGTTCTGAGTTCAAATTCTGCTGTGGTCGACTTGGCCTTTCATCCTTTCGGGGTCGATAAATTAAGTACCAGTTACGCACTGGGGTTGATGTAATCGACTTAATCTGTTTGTCTGTCCTTGTTTGTCCCCTCTGTGTGTAGCCCCTTGTGGGTAGTAAAGAAATAACACACTGTGTCACGCTGAATATCCCCGAGAACTAAGTTAAGAGTACACGTGTTTGTGGAGTGCTCAGCCACTTGCACGTTAATTTCACGAGCAGGCTGTTCCGTTGATCAAATCAACTGGAACCCTCGATGTCGTAAGCGACGGAGTGCCAACAACAACAAAACTAATTGGTGAATAATAAAGGAGTGGAATTGAACCTGTGTGTGTGTTATTAATATCAGCATAATGTCTTTCCTTTGATACAACAAATGTATGTGTGTGTGTTTGTGTGTAACTCTGTTTAGACATTATGTGATGGCTGTAAATGAGTGTCGTCATCATACAAGCTAGGTTATTCATTTCTACTCATCCATGTTTAGCTGTGGGAAAATATTATTTTGCTTGGAAACATGTGATGGTCGATGACAGAAATGGCATCTGGCTGTAGAAAATCTGCTTCTCCAAATTCCACCTGACCCTTACAAGCATGGAAAAGCGAATGTTAAATGGTGATGATGATGATGATGATGATGATGATACATGAGTATTTCTAACTGGGCAAGTGTCTTCTACAGTAGGCTCATGTTGACTCACAATTTGTGAGTGAAACTGAGTTGGAAGGATGTCTATTCAAAAGGTGGTCTTGTGGGGTGGTGATGTAAGTCATATGATTTATATAGTCTCTTGGCCCTTTGGTGACTTTAGTGAACACTACTCTGTTGAATAACATCGTATCTTGATGAGATGCTACCCACTATGGAAATCTATAAGTCGTGGGTTTGATTTCTTTTTTACCCTTCAACCAGTCTTGGAGGTCCAACAAAGAGGTTATGGGTGCTGTCCTTCCTCTGATCAAGTCTTCCCTCTGATGAACTCCTTCCTCTGATCGAGCCCTTCCTCTGATCAAGTCATAAAAATACCAACTGGCAAAGATAATTTAGAGCATTGCATTAACCCTTTACCATTCAGATTACTCTGTCAAATATAATGCATCTTTATTCACATCGTTTTGAATTAATCATGTATTATCTCATAGCTTTAAAATTTTGATATGATAGTTATTTTTGAATGACATTGTAGTGCAGGTATGAGAGACTAGATCTGACTGGTTTCAACGTCAAACATGTTGTATATCTGGGCCAGATATGGCCGGTTTAAATGTGAAAGGGTTAACTTACAGCTGAAGCAAAATAAATATTTCCCTACAGTTTTTTTAGGTCTACATGTCCATGTTATGATTTGAACATCACCTATGCTAACTCACTCAGTTATACATTAACAACATGCAGGTATGACTGTGAGTGGATTTGGTTAAGAGAAACTGAAAAAAATCCCATCATATATATGTACAAGGTGGGTGAACAGTAAATAGGCATTAAATATTGGTAATAAGATCTATATTCCTTTTACAAATTTATTGAAACAAATGATACATGTTCTTTATTACATGGAAAAATTTAAAGTAAAACTTCATATTTCAACGTAAGGACTTGTGGCATCAATCAGTTTCCTCAAACCTCCAGGGACGTCGTTTGGGATATCATTGAGAACCTCCTGAATCCATGTCGCCAAGTCCTGTAGTGTGTGAGGTTTTGTCTTGTACACCTCTTTTGTGTAACCCCACAGGTAAAAATCACAAGGAGTGAGATCTAGACTTCTTGGAGTTCTGGAATTCTGCAGTCACAGTCTTCAGGTCTTGGTTCCTGCATGCAATGGGGTTTCCACGGATGAAAATTCAATTCTTTAGGCAATACCATATGTATTGTGTGTCTTGTTAGTCCACTTTCACGAGTTGCCTGATGTGTTGATTTTTGTAGGCTGTGATTAAACATTTCCTGCACTGGTGCCACATTCTCTGCTGATTGGGATGTGGTTGGACAGCCACTTCTTCTTGCATCATTCACAGAGTCCATGGTCATCAGCTTTGCATGACACTTATCTATTGTCTCCAGACATAGTGTTGCATGGTTACCTTTCCATGCACACCACCATCTCTGAACCAAAACAATGGAATTCCACACTTCATAGCGTGCTGCTATCTTAGCTGGCTTCTGAACAGTCAAGCAACCGGCCATCTGGAAAATAAGAAATAAAACAGTCAAACCGTCCAACCCATGCCAGCATGGAAAACGGACATTAATCAATGATGATGATGATATATATTTGTGTGTATGTGTGTCTTTGTGTATATGTTTGTTCCTCCCCCCACTTAACAACTGGTGCTGGTGTGTTTATGTCCCCATAACTTAGTGGTTCAGCAAAAGTGACTGATAGAATAAGCACTAGGCTTGCAAAGAATAAGTCCTCGGGTCGATTTCTTCAACTAAAACCCTTTAAGGCATGCTCCAGCATGACCACAGTCAAATGGCTGAAACACATAAAAGAATAAAAGAATATATACACACACAACCATCCAATGCCAAAGGTTGCCACTTTGCATGTATGAAAACATCTATATTTCTACATGTGGACATTCAGGTTCCTTGTAATTTTTTTTTTTTTTTTTTTTTTTTTTGCTATATTTGTACACACATTGCAGAACTAGTTAAATTAACTGGAAGAATCCATAGAAGAGAAAGGAACTGGAAATAATCTGTAAGAAATTGATAGAATTCCAGAGCTGAACAAAAAATAAGTTTCTTTATGAAATATATAAATATTTAAGTATCTATATATGTAATATAAATCTATAGATACATGCCTGAAACATTTGATATTTTTTTTAATCATGGTTATACACAGCTATTGGCACAATATCCTGGCAGTTCTTGTTTGTTTTTTCTGTAAATTTTCTGTATTTGTGTTCCAAAGTGTTCTACTATGAGGACAATGATTAACACAAACACACACATTTACATAGATATATTTATGTGTGTATATGTAATGTGTGTGTAGATAGATAGATAGATAGATAGATAGATAAATAGATAGATAGATAGATAGATAGATACATTTCTTTTATTAGCCACACAGGGCTCAACGAAGATGGGACAAATACAATGTAGAGCTTTTCTTTTGGGGAGGGGGAAAGGAAGAAA
>NC_068982.1:126013617-126018544 GCF_001194135.2 Octopus bimaculoides
ATATATATATATATATATATATATATATATATATATATATATATATATAGATAGATAGATAGAGAGATAGGTAGACAAATTTATACAAATAAGTATATGTTCTGTTCAGTTATATGGAAAGTGACATTTATTCTTGAGGCTGCTATGGACTAAAAATAGAGAATACCACTGTGTTTGTGTATTTATATGTTTGTGTGTGTTTATATGTTTGTAGTTTAACATTCCATCGCATATTTGCACGCACACAACACTCACCCTAGACACATGCATCCAAGCTCACCTCAAATAGTGCTACCGGTAAACAACCAGCTCATGTTTTTCATGACATCCAGTACTTGCTTGTGCTACAGTGAACAGTCTATCTACTCACCACTTTATATTAAACAACGGTCATAGAGCACTGTGGAACAATACGTTAGTGTCTTTGAAGGTGTGTGTGTAATGAAACAAAGAAACCTCATTGAGTCTTCTTGTACTAGAACTGTGAAGTTGGGCCAGACAACAGACAAGTGTGTTTAACAATATCTCATATACTAGGCCAGAAAAGTGTGTTCACACTGAGTGCCTCTACATAGTTGCTTAACCTACTAGCAATAGCAGCTAAATCATACTCCACCATCTTAGTAAAAAAATGACTTATTGGACCATGTGATAATTGCATTATATTTTGGAAAACAAAGTAGTGGTCATTGCTGGAGTGCATTTGGTCATAGGTGTGCTCAAACAAGGTTTACCTGTTGGTGAAAAGAAAAGAAAAATAAAACAATATTTAGTTTGTCCCATATTCTATAAATATACTGTACTATTCAGAGACAATCTTACACAGTACCATACTGTGTTTATTCAGTCTATCAAATCCTTAATTATACAGTACACTGATCAAAGTCTGTTTATCAGTAGCTGTACTATACAGTACATGCTGCAGAAACAATTTCGTATACCATGCAGCATATAATATAAGACAGTGTCATACTGTTGTTCGGAGACAGTGTGTTACAGAGAAAACCATAACATAGGCTGTGTGTTACACACTGCGTTATATAATGTGCTGGAGAATATACACAGCAACAAGTTGAAATAGCAAACCATTCACGACTTGTTTATCATGTGTGGATAATACTGCAGAAGTACAACGTATCATTACGTCAGTGACAGTTCTGTTTTTGCAAGTCAAATATATATTCTAAGTGTATCAACATGAATTATTACTTGTTTATCAATCATATTAACAACAGTATTGCTCACCTCACCCATGTCAACATGTCTATATTAACTAATTATTAACAAAATCAACACTGATGCCAGGCATTGTCATCAGTATTAGTCATTGTTAACCACATTAACATCCATCCATCTTCATTATTATCTTTGTTAATGATGATAAGCATCCTAATCAGCATCACAGTTTTAATGTCTAATTATCCGTGCTATTTGTGGACAAGTTAGAAATACAGCATTTCTTCATGTTGTCTCATGCATCATCTGAACTGTAAGATGTAGTGTTCTAAGAACCACTTTGTCTTTCTTCCCAATTCTTCATTCTACTACAGGTTCTTTTCACCTCATATCATGGTGCTCTTTCACTTGATATGTGTAAGTTGTCAGATCTCTATAAATCTCTTGGTACATTTTATGCCTAATTACTTTTTCAACTCATTTATACTCAGTCTTTCTGTATTAACATTATGTATCTCAATGGACTTAAGTCAACATATTTTTCGCTCATTGCTGTATATCCTTTGCATTTTGTTGCCCACAATCATTAGAATTTAAAGAGATTTAAGAAAAGACAGAGACAGACAGACAGACAAACAAATAGAGAGGGAGAGAGTAGGGGTACCTATTGTTGCTGACAGAAATAGTTCTCCTAGTTCTTTTATCCAATATCTAAAGTTATCGCTAGCTTCACCTCTAGTATAGAATATGTCATTTTGCTAACATAACTTATCTACTGCAACCAGTGAGTCATCCAAGTAACCTGGATTCTTTATTACATGGCTGCTTATGTTGTTATTAATTCCTGTGCAACTAAAGTTCTGTTTCCCTGTTAGTCTACCAAATATCCCTCACTGCACATTGTGTGCACTTGCAGTTTGTGGTAAATTTCAATTTCCTTTCTACTTCCTCGCTGTGTGTTATACAAAGATATATTAATTGTTATCCTCACTCATTTTGATATCATCTATGACAAGCATTTATTAATTATATCTCAGAAATACCATTATTTTTTCTACCTTTTAATTTAGTTTATTTCTAAAAACATTCCATGTTTTTAAGCACATATTTAGTACCACTGGTCACATATTTAGTACCACTGGTAACAGACAGTTAAAACTGTATGTTGTTAGTTACACATGTAAATACATGAAGGTTCTATCAAAAATAATACAAATGTGGGCATAACTTCTTTATTAACTGATATAGGTCATTCAAATTGCACTTGTTGGTAGAGCAACTCTTCCTTTATAGAAACTCTGTCTTTCTTCATAGTAAGCAAATAATGGGTTCCAAGCAGAAGCAATGTGATGTCGAGTTCTTGAATGAGAAATATAGGATGTCCTACATCCACAAATACTATAAGTTGTTTGCGAAGGTGGCACATTGGACAAAAGTAATATGCACAGATGGATGAAGTTTGAAGAAGGGGAAACCAGCATTGAAGACAAACTAGACAGTGGGAGACCATCAGCTGAGACTACTTTTATGAATTGAAATGAGAGGACGAGTTGATTTGCATGGTCAGATGAGTCACAACCCATGAGTTTACTACACAACCAGACTGTGATCACAATGCATTCCAGAAGGTTGTGGTAGGCTTTGGTTATAAGAAAGTGTGTACAAAGTGGATACCTCAGCAGTTGATGCATAGTTTGAAGGTGAAAAGGCTGACACTCCACTCTGATCTACTGGAGGCATTTGATATCAATGAAGACACATTTTTTTACTGATTTGGTAACAGGAAATGAAACATGGAGATATCTTTATGATTCAGAAACAAAAGCCCAGTCCATGGAATAAGATTACACCTCTTCTCCAAGGCCTAAGAAACTTAAGAGAAGTGATCAACGTAGACAGTCATGATGACTGTTTTGGGGGATGACAATGGCATCATTCTACTTGATTTCTTAAAAATATGGCTGTACAGCAAACAGTGAGTGGTACATTGAGTCACCTAGAATGCTTAGAGAAACCATTAGCAGACAGAAACTAAATAAGAATCTGAAATTTATATTCACCACGGCAACACATGACCACATATATCTTTGGCAACTAATCAAACAAATCTGGTACTGTCCAACAGCCACCTGTTTGGACCAATGAAGGACAGTCCTAGGGGACAATGTGTTAATGACACAGGCAAGATGAAAATAGCTGTGAAGAAATGAGTACAAGAGTGCACACCTGAATTTTTTGTTAGAGGATTCAAGGTCTGGGTTCAGCAATGATGCAAATACATCAGTTATAATGGTGACTATGGTGCGTTGTACCTTTGTATAGAGGAAGAGTTACTCTATTAACACTTGCACTTTGAATGATCTTTGTCAGTTAAAAAAAAAAGTTATGTCGATTTTTGCATTATTTTCAGTACAACCCTCATAGTTTATTATTCAACTACGGAAGTAATTGAATAATATTCTTAAGGTTGCAATTTACTCACATGCAGCATCTTTCAGAGCTTGTCACTAATTCAGTTCTTAACCAAATGGAAAACGGTTAACATTTTTGAAGAGGACTGGTCCCCAGCTACATTTTTGGCATTAAAAATATTGAGATTTGGTCCAGTAGAAAAAAGTTTACACCAAAATTTGTAGCGACATTGTAGGAGAGTAAGTATTGCCACAAATCAAGTTTAGATCTAAATAACTTTTTTATTTTAAACGCAAAATATATTTATCTTAGCTTCAATGATAGAAGAAAACATGAAGAATTTCATAGTTTTGGTCTTATGCAGCAAAAATTTGTATCAAAAAAGTTGTGAGGTAAAATATCATGATAAAAAATATAAGTAAGGCAAAATTTAGATTTAAGTATAATTAACTTTTTTATTTTAAAAACAAACTATATTTTAATTAAGCTTAAATGAGAGAGCTCAATTCAAGGAATTTCATGGTATCAATCAATCTCATGCAATTAAGTTTTAAAAGAAAAACATTATGAGTGCTTGTTTCTCAAATTTGAGGGTGATAATATAGTTCTATACTTTTTTATGAACATAGTTCTGGGGGACTTTTAATATATATCACTGGCATCATTGAGGTAAGGAAAAAAATATCGACACCACTAATTGATACATTTCACACATTATTAATTAGCATAATAGCATAGCCTGGAAAAAAAACAGGGATTACATGGAAAAATGCAAGCAAGAGAAATAATATTCTTAAGATTATAAATCTGGGAAAGTACAGGACAAGTTATTACACCTAGTAAAATACAGAACAAGAAAATTTTTACTTAAAATATTGCAGCTAAGGATAAAATATTTTAATTGAGTTATTTTATATTTTTGATAGAAGTAACAAGTAATAACAAATAGAAGTAATAACTTGTAATAACATTTTTAGCTTTAATAAAAGGTAATATTTTCTAAATCTAAATATCTTATTTGAACTTTTATCCTTAGCTGCAATATTTTAAGTATAAATTTTCTTGTTCTGTACTTTGCCAGATGTAATAGCTTGTCCCGAACTTTTCCCAATGTAATAACTTGTCCTGTACTTTTCCAGATTTATAATCTTAAGAATATTATTTCTCTTGCTCACATTTTTCCATATAATTAACACTATTCCACTGCAGAGATGTTCTGGAAAAGTATGAATTTAACTCTTCAGAAATCTTATTGATCCTGACACTAAGAATATTTTAGAATAGTTGAATCAAAAACTTTTTTCAATTTACATCTAACAAAACATGTTAGTTTAATATT
>NC_068982.1:126018621-126033018 GCF_001194135.2 Octopus bimaculoides
ATATATATATATATAGTGTATGTGCTTGTATGTATATATTTATAGATACACATATGCACATACACATATATATGCACATACATACACACATATATGTATTCCATTATATCAGATTATATTACATGAATAAGAAAAAAAGCAAACTATTCTTTAGGTAAATATGCAAATTGGATTAACCCAAAATCACAATAGTTAGCAAATATAAAAGTGACATTGCTACACTTTTGTTGGATTAATTAATGATCTCTTTGTTTACCTGATGCTTTTGTGCTTTTGTTAACGAAAATATACCAGTCAAGTACTGGGATCAATGCAGTTGACTACTCCTCACACACACACACACACACACTCTCTCTCTCTCCCTCTCTCTCTCATCTGAAAATCGTTGGCCTTCTGCCTATATTAAAAACAATATTGTTGATTTAATGTTTTAGCAATTTGTTTTTGTTGAGTATCTAAATGTTACAAATAAGTAAATTATATAACTTCACTGCATATAATATGCTTGCTTTCTCTGTGATAGATGCATCTTACGAACACTATGTTATATATGGAATGTGATTACTGCTTTGAGAAAAAGTGACTAAGGTTGTTATGCGTATGTCACATGGAGTTTGATATAATTTGCTCTGTGTGTGTGTGTGTGTGTGAGTGTAAAACTATTTAGTCTTGCTGTGTAGATTGTTTTGATGTGATCAGCAGTGGGACTATCACAATATCCTTTCCCTTTAGACTCACTTTAGGCCCAGTATACACAAGTTACATGATCTCTGATTGTTTCCTAAAGAGAGTTACATGCTTTCTCTCTTCCCATGTTGTAAACATTCTATTGTTCTTGTAGCGACCCCTGGCCAGTCTTGATCGAATGAACCAATGATCAAAGGCAATCCAGCTGTGACCATCCCCCTCTTGTTAAGATATAGTGTATTGGAGTCTATAGTACCCAAAGTGTATTGCTTTTATTTTATTTTCTAATTTGATTTTAATTATTTAGTTACTTATTTTTTTGAACTGGTAGGGTACGATTTGAAGTGGATTTGGCTGCTATTTCTTGCAGGCCAAGTGTTTACACAGATGATTCCGCTTTGTCTTGGTAAGATTCTGTTATGGACACATGTTGCGTAAACGTGAAATTAACCATAGTTGCTTGTGAGACAATGCAGCACTATATTCTGTCATTAACACAAAGCTATATTGAACCTGAATAAGATGTAAGGAAAATTGAAATCATAATTCCATTGCTGATCACATGATCTTAGTAATGTGGGTTTTAACATAAAACAAGTTTTTAGAGAGAGAGACTATGTTGGAATTTTATTTTACTATGATGTAACAAAGGCTCATCAGGCTGCCTTTTTTTTTTAGGTCAAGATTCACTACTATTAAGAGGTGATGAGTGAAGTTTTGCCCAGACAGACAGACTGGGTCTAATCTATTATTCTTTTATTCTTTTATTTGTTTCAGTCATTTGATTGTGGCCATACTGAAGCACCGCCTTTAGTCGAACAAATCTACCCCAGGGTTTATTCTTTGTTAGCCTAGTACTTATTCTATCGGTCTCTTTTGCCGAACTGCTAAGTTACAGGGACATAAACACACCAATATCTGTTGTCAAGTGATGGTGAATACACACACACACACACACACACACACACACACACACACACACACACACACACACACACACAAGGCTTTGGTTGGCCCTAGGCTGTTGTAGAAGACACTTGCCCAAGGTGCCACACAGTGGGATGAGAACCCAGAACCATGTGGTTGATAAGCAAGCTACTTACCACACAGCCACACCTGTGCATACAATCAGCCACTCCTGCGCTTGCACACAGCCACTCCTGCACCTGCACACAGCCACTCCTGCACCTGCACACAGCCACTTCTGTGTCTCCACACAGCCATTCCCGCATCTACTGTATGTAAAATTCCCTGAAGATACTCTGTTACTAATGCTGAAGGAAATGAGGTACATGGAATATATTGTCTCACTTTTACATTCTGACTTCAAATTTTGCCAAGTTGACTTTGCTTTTCATCCTATCGGTGAGGGTCGATAAATTAAGTACCAGTTTAGAAGTGGGGTCAGTGTAATTGACTTGCCTCCTACCCGGAAATTGCTGGCCTTGTGCAAAAATTTGAAACCACTATATTCTCTTGCTCTGGGACACAGTAAATATTGGTTTCAAATTCTGGTACAAGGCCAGCAATTTTATGGTAGGAGGCAAGTCAATTGCACCAACCCCACTTCTTGACTGGTACTTACCGTATTTTAATGTATATACTATCGTGGCCAATGATAATACCACCTGATTGGCACCCGTGCTGGCGGCACGTAAAAAGCACCATTCCAGCATGGTCAGTGCCAGTATCGCCTGACTGGCCCTCATGCCAGTGGCATGTAAAAAGCACCCACTACACTCTCAAAGTCGTTGGTGTTAGGAAGAGCATCCAGCTGTAGAAACTTTGCCAGATCAGAGTGGAGCCTGGTGCAGCCTTCTGGCTTGCCAGCCCAGTCAAACCGTCCCACCCATGCCAGCATAGAAAGCGGATGGTAAACGATGATGATAATGATGATGATAAGAAGGACTTAAAAGTTGGAAAGAAGGTTTTGTAAGGGATTATAATACTTTCCATATATAAGAAATTCTCATATTTTTTAGCCTAAATTTTGACAAAAAAGGGTTCCTTATACACGTTAAAATGCAGTATTTTATTGTCCCTCAAAAAAATGAAAAGCAAAGTTGACCTTTGCAGAATTTGAACTCAGACAGCAAAGATGGGTGAAATATCGCTAAGCTTTTTTCCTGGTGTCGTAGCGTTTCTGCCAACTCGCTGCCTTACACTTTGTCAAGAATATTCTTTTGTGCTCTAGGTACAAGGCCTGAAATTTTGCGGGAGGAGGTCAGTCGATTAGATCGATCCCAGTATGTAACTGATACTTAATTTATCGACCCTGAAAGGATGAAAGGCAAAGTCAACCTCAGGGGAATTTGAACTCAGAACGTAAAGACAGACGAAATACCGCTAAGCATTTCGCCTGGCGTGCTAATGTTTCTGCCAGCTCACAGTAAATATTAACACCTCTATATACATAAAGTTAATTTCACAACCACATGGATTTAGGCTCATTACTGTGTGACACCTTGGGCAAATGTATGCTCCTGTTTCCTCAAGCCAATCTCTTGAGTGTGAAATTCGTAGAGGAAAATATATATGCATTTGTGTTTTAGTATGTGTGTGGAAGCGCAATGGCCCAGTGGTTAGGGCAGCGGAATAGCGGTCGGAGGATCACGGTTTCGATTCCCAGACCGGGTGTTGTGTGTGTTTATTGAGCAAAAACACCTAAAAGCACGATGAGGCTCTGGCAGGTGGTGGTGGTGACCCCTGTTGTACTCTTTCGCTCCAACTTTCTCTCACTCTTTCTTCCTGTTTCTTGAGTAATGCTGCAATGGACTGGCGTCCCGTCCAGCTGGGGGGAACACATACGCCATAGAAACCAGGAAGCCGGGCCCATGAGCCTGACTAGGCTTTAAAAGGGCGAAAAAAAAAAAAAAAGAAAGTTTTAGTATGTGTATTTGTAAGTAGTCATTTTTGCTTCTTACATGGTATCATCTGAAAAAAAGAAACTGTCATGTTTACATCTCTAGTGAACATCTAGTTTACATCTCTCATGTTTACATCTCTCATGTTTACATCTCTCATGTTTACATCTCTAGTGAACATTATCTTCTATATTTTTGTGCCCTTGAAAGAGTGAAATAAAACCTCACTTACTTATAAAACAGAAAAGGGTTGGCAACAAGACGGGTATCCAGATGTAAAAATAAAATGAGTATGTGTCCAGTCTATGCCAACATAAGAAAATCGATGTAAGACAAAGGAATAAACGATTAGTGACTTAATGGTCTAATACTGTCTTCTTTTGGTACTTTCACTTCTACAGTTTGCTATAAATAACATTGCTATGTTTGGCTTTTAAAATTTCAACTTCTTATATGGAAGAATAACCTTTCTGCGTCCTTGTAAAACATTGCTAGTTATTAGTTATTTCATTTAAGATAGCTTAAAACAGTGACCTGATCTGTTTTAGCAGTATTTTAAGTCCCAGGACAAAGTAAAGCATTGAGGGCCTCTACATATACAACCACAGTATACATGAATTAGTGTTGGGCCCCTAGATATGTAGGGCCTTTAGAAGACAGCAACAGCAACTGCTGACACTGCAGTTTAGCATCAATGAATCCATCTTTCTATAAAATATTTGTGTTTCTAAATTATATAAAAATACAAATTTATATAAAGATCTAACCAATTTTGCCAATGAAAAAAAAGATATTTATTTTTCTCTTCAGAATAGAATCTTTGTGTGTGTGTGTGTGTGTGTGTGTGTGTGTGTGTGTGTGTGTGTGTGTGTGTGTGTGTCTGTGAGTGTGCATGTGCATGCATGCACGCAAGTACCAATAATAAAATCATGCCAGCTATTAGAAATTGTCTGCTGCTAACTAGATTTGAACCTTGTATCCTTTCTTTTACTATTTTTTGGAGTCAAACATTTTTCTGTTGTAAAAGACAGTGTTCTTGTTAACAGTACAAATAGTAAAAGTCTTGTTCTAGGATGAAATCAATTCCATGTAATGGTTTGTACAGTTATGTTTAAAGAAATATTTCATCTTATAATCCCTATACTTTATAAATTTATGCTTTATAATTTATATTTTATAAATTTTTACTTTATATTTTATACTTTATAAATTTATACTAATATGCTTTATAAATCCCCAATCTTGTTTTATTTTCTCCAATCTAAGAAGAGCTTAAACTGTATAACTTCAAGTAATTTTGGTTATTTTGAATTAAAGCCAATATGACTTTTTCACTTGTGTGTTGCAGTTAAACAGAGGTAAGCTACTATTGGTAGCATAATGTGAACTGGCATTTGCTACTTAGAAAACTCTGAAGTGAATTGACATTTTTCTTTAATGAAACGTAAATGTTGTAGGGCCTTTTTATTTATTTATTTATTTATTATTGTTATTGTTGTTGTTGTTGCTGTCATTTCACTTCTCAGTGCTCTCAATTTCACTTGCCTTGGCTAATTCTGAAGAGCAGATAAGACAACCCCTTGTTAAAGATCTCACAGGGGTCTTCTTTGATGATAATTAACATCCAAGTACCAATTTCAAAATCCTTGTTGTCCCCAATAAAGCAGTTTTCTGAGCATGTTCTACCATCATCACCATCATCACCATCACCATCATCATCATCATTATCATCATCATCATCATCAATCATCATCATCATTATTCTGACACGTTTGAAAACATTCAAACGAGGTCATTGCCAGTGCCGCTGGACTGGCTCCTGTGCAGGTGGCACGTAAAAGCACCCACTACACTCTCGGAGTGGTTAACGTTAGGAAGGGCATCCAGCTGTAGAAACTCTGCCAGATCAGATTGGAGCCTGGTTCACTAGTCCTCAGTCAAATCGTCCAACCCATGCTAGCATGGAAAGCGGATGTTAAACGATGATGATGATGATTATTATTAAGGTGACAAACTGGCTGAATTGTTAGCATGCCATGCAAAATGCATACTGGCATTTTGTCCATCTTTACATTCTGAGTTCAAATTTCATCAAGGTTGACTTGGCCTTTCATCCTTTCAGTGGTCAATGTAATCAACTTAGCCCCCACTCCACTTTCCAAAACTTGCTGGCCTTGTGCCAAAATTTGAAACCATTATTATTATTATTATTATTATATATTTTTATGTTTTTATTCTTTGATAAATGTTTCATGACATCAGCTCTCGATTTTATTTTATCTTTTTTAAAACTAACCCTTTGATAAGTAGAACCCTTTAATTTCCTGAACTAAGTAAACCAACTCAATGTGATTTTACAGCAGTTATGAGTACAAAAGAGCACAAAACATGCAATATTACATCAACAACTTTGCTGTTTTTTTACCTTTTATTCATGCAAATCAGTTTTGTTCACACTTGCTTTTCTTAATTGATTAATAGCTGTAATGTCTTAGCCCTTTCCCAAACGAAGATAATAGGAGTGTCAGTGTTTGAGAACAATCATGTAATGAAAATTATCAATCCTTGTGTCTGAGTAGGTAAACCAACATACATCTCAGTGTTGTTAGTCCAATTTGTTGACAGATAAGCTAAATAATAGCTTCTGTTGTCAATAAGAATTCAGTCAGTTCACTGTTGGATACGTTCTCTTACTGAGCATTTCATCATCAGTGTTTTGGAATGTTCAATAACTTCAGTTCAAAACATGTATTATCACTACCTTATAAATATAGTGGCACTCTGTTGGTTACAACGATGAGGGTTCCAGTTGATCTGATCAACAGAACAGCCTGCTTGTGAAGTTAACGTGCAAGTGGCTGAGTGCTCTACTAACATGTGTGCCCTTAACCCATTAGTGTTCGCATTATTCTGCCAAAATTAATGCTTTTTTATCCACATTGTTTTGAACTAATCATGCATTATCTTGTAGCTATGAGATTTTGATGAGGTAGCTGTTAAATTTTTAAAACGATATTGTAGGGCTAGTGTGAGAGACCAGATCTGGCCAGTTTCAACATAAAACAGGCAGAATACTTTTGGCCGGATATGGCCAGTTTAAATTTTTTGAAGGGTTAATGTAGTTCTTGGGGAGATTCAGCGTGACACAGAGTGTGACAAGGCTGGCCCTTTGAAATACAGGTACGACAGAAACAGGAAGAAAGAGTGAGAGAAAGTTGTGGTGAAAGAGTACAGAAGGGTTCGCCCCCGCCTGCCGGAGCCTCGTTGAGCGTTAGGTGTTTTCACTCAATAAACACTCACAACACCTGTTCTGAGAATTGAAACTGCGATCCTACAACCGTTGCCCTAACCACTGGGCCATTGTACCTCCACGTTATAAATATAATAAAATTAGAAAACTGAAATAAAATGATGAAACATGTGCATCATTAGTCATTGATTGAAGCAAGTTCTGTACGTTGTTTGTATAAATGTGTTGATTATGAAAACAGCAAAAATATATAAATCTGGTTTGTGTTGGTCTGAATCTCTGTTTATATTTTCCACCAGTTCCAAAATTTGTGTCACAATTCTCACTTATATTTCTCTGTGACTTTGTTTCAAAAAGTGATCCACAATCTTCAAATGTATGCGTATGTGTGTGTGTGTGTGTGTGTGTGTGTGTGTATGTATGTGTGTCCCCGTGTGTCCGTGTGTTTGTTTGCTGATTTAGTTCGTATGTAAGTGCGGCATGAAATAAGATTGCAAGTGGATATTCAAACATGAAGCTATTCCGTCTTGTACATTCTGTGACTGGAGGCAAGGCTAAGATAAGAAATATCTTCTGTTTATTATATGAATTATTCAAATTATTATTGTTATATGTATTTTATCATTTTTTTTTAACCTGCAACACTTCAAGCTTAGGCCTAATTCAAACACATCTTTCATCCTGCGGTTTCTTTCTGTCCTTTGTGGTACAACAAAAAGAAATAAATAAAAATTACCGTTTCATATATTATTAGAACTCCTTTCAAAGTAAAATTTAGAAATTGACCTCTCTAATAAAAGCAAGAAGTAATGCCATTCTACAATTGAAGAAATCATCAACATCATTATTCAATGCCCGTTTTCCATCATAAAGTATGGGAAATTTGATAACTGCCTTTTATTATATTTCAGTTGGCAAAATGTATACCAGTCAACTACAAGGGGATGGGGATTAAATCGATTTTAGCCTCACCAGAATTTGTTTCAGTCATTTGAGATAAACTGAATGTTTCTTATAGAGAGAACTATTTCAATTATCATTGATATCACAATTGCTTCCTTCATTCTTAATAATTTACGATCTCTAGATAAGTACCTGTCAATTTTCTGGAATCCTTATGGCAATTATTTTAATTACCAGGTATACCGGTGTCAATTATGAAATATTCATTAACTTCATTGTCTGTAAACCACAGTGTCAAGACTTCAATGTTCTGTATAACATGTCAAAATTCCTCCAATTTTTTTTTTCAAAATTTAATTTTTTTTAATACTTTACAGTGATTGAAATTTAAGGTTCAAGGTTCTTTGGTATCAGTTTAAAATTGATAAAATTTGAATGTTGTTTTTGAATTGAAATAGTTGAAAATTTGAAACTAAAATTTACACTCTAATCAAAATCCAATAAATAGCAAATTTGAGAATGAATCAACATTTTTTTTCTTTTAATTGAAATTTGATTTGAGTTCAAGTTTAAATGTCACATCTTCACATCCTCATTCACTTGAATGCAGTTTAGAAAAGTACTTCAGTTTATTAATTTCAAATTTTAAACAAGAAAAAACAAAATTTTAAATAAAATTTCCCCTACCCAATTTTCCAGATCCTATCCATCTTTTTCAGATTTGAAGTTAACACTACCTAATAGAAAGTTAGACTCTTTAGAAAAGCGTAAATGCTACAAATTTCCACTTTTTCTGCTATAAATATCAGGTTTTGAGTATATCTAATAAATATATCATTATGAATACTAAGGATGAGATGAGAGGGTAATTAACTAAATTTAAAATATTTAGCTTCTGAGTTCAAATTTCTCTCCAGTGTTGATAAATATGTACATGTATGTACAATTAACTCCAACTTTTCTTATTAATTTTTGACATTGTGTCAATGTAAAAAAAACAATCTTTATTTATACTTAAATATTTTAGTACAAAGTTTTTTAATTGTTTATGATTCAAGTATATAAATATACCACATAATAAAGAACAAAGAGCAAAATAATCCACAAATACTTTTAAGATAACCCAGACCAAAACATGGTACAATAACTAGTGTAAAAACAATATTCATCATAGAATATACCAATACTTCCTGGACATCTGCTTATCTTTTCACAAATAAATCTCACTGAACTAAACATGAACATTTCATTGTCTCACACTGAGCAGAGACCATCTGCAATAAGAAGTCCTCAAGATAAAAGACCATCTAGACATATTGATTCTATGGTAAACTCATCATCATTGTCTAACATCCATTTTCTGTGCTGACATTGGTTGGACAGTTTGACAGGAACTGTCAAGCTGAAGAACTGCACCAGGCTCTAATTTGACATGGTTTCTGTGGTTAGATGCCCTTTCTAATGCCAACCACTCAATTAGTTATATTCATTGTCATTACACATTTACTACATCTCTATACTGTACTGTAACAAAATAACGAATACTATCCAACCTATTTAGTCTACATATACAAAATACAAAAGACACATACCATATTTGAGGCATAAAAGATGCATGGGCATCTTAGATGCACCCCAATGTCACCAGTACATATTCAGGAAAATAGGTTTTTAGTGTGTTAAAGCATGTAATATAGGTCCAGTTACACATATAGGACCTGAGGTCATTTTTTGAGATATATTTTTTGAAAAAAATGTGTTTTATGTGCTATCAGATGCAGTGCATACAAAAATAGCCACAGTATCATTAATCATATTAAAATCAAACAAAAAGTGTGCTGAAATGCATACCATCAGAGTTAGGTGCCAAAGAACATCAACTATTGCACTCAGACCATGTGTACCCTTTCCTCAACCTTTGTAGCCTCTGTCTAAACTTATATGTTGGATTGTAGAGGAAATATGTGTTGGGAGTATGGTTCTCGATTAAACAGATTTTTGGTGTCTCTGAAGTGCAAGATCTATAGATTGCATACTGTTCTTTCACCAGCTACCTCAATGGTTTTGGTATATTCAATCAGAGCTAACCAAGCCTTAACAGCCACATTAACTAAGGAAAAATAGGTCACTGTTTAACAGAACTAAAATTGACCCTCGAGCCAAATATTTTCCTTGAAGCCATATCTATCAGTCCTTTGAATGGTAAAGTGAAAGTAAATATAAAAAAGATCCTCTGTTTTTAAGCTACATCAAATTCTTTGAAGAAATGAATCAACTTTTTGGTTTGTTTCTTTGTTTTTTTTTTGTTAATTTGTTTTTTGTTTTGCTTGTTTTTTTCACCAAAGATCTTCTGGACGATCTCTATGCCAAAACCCCAAGATTGAACTGGCTTAATATTATTAAAAACAAAAATAAAACTTTTGGTGCATCGAAGTATGCTTAACTGAACTTTTATAAGCATGTATAAAACATTGAGAAGTGTGTGGATACTTTTTTTTTTTTTGTTTTTGTTTTTTCCTATCTGCAATCATTGGTGTGCAACAATAACTATTTAAATATGCACCTTCCAAGAATGACCTCACACACTACTTTGGTTTGCTTCTCACTAACTACACATCATTACTGGCATACACACTTTTTGAAGCAAGATGCACATGCATGCACCAATATGCACACACTTTCAATATCATAAGCAGCTAGTTATGCATTTCTCATTCTCCTCCTCTCTCTGTTTCTTTCTCTCTCTCTCTCTCTATCTCTCTCTCTCTCTCTCTCTCTCTCTCTCTCTCACACAAGCATACACATATACCCATATGCACATGCACACATGTACATACATACATACATACATACACATTGATCTGATGGTCAGAATTTATACAACAACAACCAGATACGTTCATATACGCGTGAGCACAGGTGCACATGCCTACTGACAAATCTTGACAATGCAAAAACTGTGCATAAACCATCGTAATGAAGGAAAATCAATAACATCCATTCTATGTTCTATACCAGCATACAATCGATATACACCCACCACCACCACCACCACCACCAATTCTACACACACAGTCTTGTAGCAATGTAAAATCAATAGACTTATTTTGTTACACAAATACACGATGTCCACAATACTACTACCACTACCACCACCACCACTGCTGTTGCTGCTGCTGCTACCACTACTACAACTACTACTACTACTACTACTACTACTACTACTACTACTACAGTTATGACCACTACTATTGCCAATATCACTACTACAATGCTTATTATCTCTACCACCCCGATAACATTGGCAAATATTACCACCACTACCACTACTACAAGAATAACAAGAATGATATAATAATAATAATAAAATAATAATAATAATAATAATAATAATACTGCTATTACCCTTAATATTATAGCTATAACCTTTACTCTTGCCATTATCACTACCACAATGCTTATTACAGCTACCACCATCACTATCACCACTGCTACTACTACTACTACTACTACTACTACTACTACTACTACAACTACCCTTCACTGCTGCTACCCTTACTACTATATCTGTAGCCACTGCCATGATCATTGTTACAGCAGTTATTAACTCTTCTGCTGTCGCACACCTACCACAGTGGTAAATATTGCTACCACCTGCCACCATTACTCTTCCTGTTAGCCCACGTAATAGTTGCTATAACTGCCTCTAATTTCATCACTCCTACCCCTGCAGCAATAGCGATCAGTGTTAACAGAATTATAACTTACCTCTGCAACTACCACCTTAACCACTGAGCACCATTATCTTACCACTGCTGCTATTGCCGATACCACTGTTGCTAAAACTAAGACATGTGTTATCCCAAGTTGCAAATAGCTTCCACCATTACTTCTACTAAGTTAGATGTTACCCCACCTCTACTGAAATGTATGTTAGCCCTCCACTACAATTGTTATTTCTACAGAGTCATGTAACCCCTCTAAATGCTGTTATACTATTGACATACATGTTATCCCTCCACTACTATTTCTATTACTATTGTTGCTACACAAGGCAAATTTTATCCTCACAGAAACTGATATTCAGCTGAGAGAAATACTATTCTACTACTATTATTAATGTTTCTACTGAGACATGTTACCCCACCACTGTTACTCTTGTTTCTAATACATGTTACCCCATTATTTTAGCTTGTGTTTAGTCAAATATTTCCCCATAACTTCTTTACTTCTATTGTTTCTGCTAAGACTTATGTTACCCCTAAAACTGTTATTTCTACAGAGACATGATAGCCCCACCAATGCTATCATCATACCATTGTTGTTTCTAGTGAGGCACATGTTACCCCTTCACTACTATTTCTATGACTATTGTTTCTATGTGAGGCAAATGTTACCCCACACATGCCCACACAAGTTGATATTAAACTGAAAGAAACATTACTCTACCACTACTATTATTCTTTCTACAGAGACATGTTATCCCACTATTACTATTACACTTGCATCTACTGATGCATGTTCCCCAGTCATTATTTTAGCTAGTGCTTAACCAAATGTTTCCCGACAATGTTTTTACTATTATTGTTTCTGCTGAGACTTATGTTACTCCTCCTCTATAACTGTTATTTCTACAGAAGCATGTTACCCCACCACTCATGCTATTATTATTTCTCCTGGCATAAATGTTTTTCCACCTCTACTATTATGTGTTAGCCCACCATTATTTTTGTATGTAGTAAGTCAGATGTTTCCTCACAGCTACTCTGTTACTGTTGCTTCATATAAGACATATGTTGCCTCTCCATTATAATTATTTTTACAGGGCATGTTACCCCATTACTACTCTCATTACTTTTTCTGACATAAGTATTACCCCCACCTTTACTACTACTACTGCTACAGAAGAAAATGTTATCCCCACCACAATTTGTTATTCAACTGAGAGAAATGTTACCCTATGACTACTAGAATTGTTTGTACAGAAATACTTTACCCTACCATTATTTTTGCTTGTGCTGAGTCAAATCATTCCCCACTACTACTCTACAATTATTGTTTCTACTGCGATGTATGTTACCCCTCCACTACAACTGTTATTTCTACTGAGGCATGTTACCCCTCTGTATCTCTGTTGTTTCTAGTGAGGCATGTGTTCCACCTCCACTACTATTACTATTATTTTTTTCTACATGAGACAAAAGTTATCCCCACACAAATTGATATTCAGCTGAGAGAAACATTATCCCACTACCACTACCATTGCTTATGTTACCCCTCCACTACATCTGTTATTTCTAGAGAGGTATGTTACCAATGTTGTTATTTCTTGTACTGAGGCAAATGTTATTTCCACACAACTTGTTATTCAATTGAAAACAATGTTCTGTACCATTACTATGATTATTTTACTGAGACATGTTACCCCACTACTACCACTGTTGCTTCTACAGAAGCATGTTATCCCATCATTAGTTTTCCTTGTACTGAATTATAAATCTCTACCTTGCCACTATCACTGTTGTTTCTATTGAGACACATGTTACCCCTAAACTGTAATTGTTATTTTTATAGAGGTATGTTACCCCTACCACTAACACTGTTGTCTCTGTTGAGATGTTACTCTACTACTACTACTACTACTACAAATGCTATACCTACTACAATTTGTTATTCTACTGAAAGAAATGTAACCCCACCACTGCTGCAATTGTTTCCACAGAGGCATGTTACCCCATGTCAGCCATTGTAATTTTTGCTCGTACTGAGTCAAATATTTCCCCACAACAACTCTACCTCTGTTGCTTTTCCTGAGACATGTTATTTCTCCTCCACAACTGTTATTTCCTACCGAGGCATATTACCCCACTATTGCTCTTATTACTTCTACTTACATCAATGTTACCCCCCACCATTACCACTGTTGTCTCTACTGAGACATGTATTACCCCTCCCCTACTAGTTTAGTTTCTACTGAGATGAATGTTACTTTACTACTACTACTACTACTACTACTACTACTGAGACATGTTACCCCACCACAATTTGTTATTGTAATGAGAGAAATATTACTCCACCACTACTACAGTTACTTCAGATGAAACATTACCCCACCATTATTTTTGCTTCTAATGAGTCAAATGTTGACCCTTCATTACTACTATTGTTTCTACTGGGACAGATGTTACCCTACCACTACTACACTGCTATAACAAATGTTACTCCATTTCTGCTACCCTTCTACTGAAATAAATGTTAGCCCATCACTGCTACTGTTACTTCTACTGTTGCATATGTTACCCCATCAGCATTACTGTTAGTTTAATTGAGGCTAATTTTACCCATCACTACTACTAAAGCCTGTACTGATATGATACATGTTATCCCATTCCAACCACATTTTCTTTTACCGTGTCAAATGATTCTCCACTATCATCTTTGTTGCTTCTTTGGAGGCAAAAGTTACCCTCTCACTGCTACTTTTTCTACTGAGTGGTGTATCAGGTTATCCTACCTCAGCTACTTTTGATTTCTCATGAGGCAAATGTTACCCTGCCACCACTACTGCTGTTATGTATGCAGAGATATGTGCCCCCCCCCCCCCATATGACTGTTGCTCTACTGAGACATGTTACACAGTCACTTCTGTCACTAGTTCTATTGAGACAAATGTTATCCCACCACTGCCACTGA
>NC_068982.1:126033028-126037252 GCF_001194135.2 Octopus bimaculoides
CATATGACTGTTGCTCTACTGAGACATGTTACACAGTCACTTCTGTCACTAGTTCTATTGAGACAAATGTTACTCCACCACTACTCCTATTCTGTTGAGATATGTTTCCCCACCACTTTTGCTCCTAGTTCTATTGAGACAAATGTTATCCCACCACTGCCACTGATTAAGTAGATCTACATCCAAAGGCGTTCCATCTGTAACTATCCCATTCTTTTTCATATGTGCAGGGATCCCAAAACCATATTACACCATGTGCCCTATTACAAGGCAGTACAGAATAATCCAAGGGTGATTTGAATGGTATTTCTAGCAAGTCAGACGGCCACTTAAAGGTTTCTTTGTTTTCTCAATATTACTAAAGTACTTTCTGGAAATAACTATACCATGGAACTGAAATAATAGTATTGGAATAATAGTATTAGAAATAAATGCAGCAGCACTATGGTAGACATTAAACAGAAATTCTATATTGGTTCTGTGCTACAGTTCCATATGGTAGTGACTTTAATAGTAATGTTTACGTCAAGTAATAACAATGGTATTGTAGACATGCAAATGAAGGCCCCTCTACAGGGACAGTCAAACCGTTTGAAATAGCAGCCACATCTCTTTTTGAATCAGACCCTGCTATCTAAAATTGAGGAAGGACACATTTGATAATATAGTTTGAGATAAATTGTTTGAATAAAATACAGGATGGTCATGACTGGAATGCTTTTCGTCATAAATCTTCTGATCTCTGGTTAAACAACAATAACAGTCAAAGTACTGAGACATTTTACCCCAACACTACTACTGCTACTTCTACTGAGGCATGTTATCCCACTACTGCTATTGCGGCATGTTATCCCACTACTGCTATTGCTTCTACTCAGACATATTATCCCACCACTACTATTGCTTGTAGTGAGACATGTTACCCCACCACTACAACTGTTGCTTCTGCTGTGATGTTATCCCACCAATATTGATGTTAATTGTTATTTCTTTATTGCCCACAAGGGGCTAGACATAGAGGGGACAAACAAAGGTATTAAGTCAATTACATCGACCCCAGTGCATAACTGGTATTTAATTTATCGACCCCGAAAGGATGAAAGGCAAAGTCGACCTCGGCGGAATTTGAACTCAGAACATAACAGCAGACAAAATACCACTAAGCATTTTGCCCAGCGTGCTAATGATTCTGCCAGCTCGCTGCCTTCATATTGATGTTAATTCTATTGAGGCGGATATCCCCCCCCACTATCACCACCACTACTTTTACCCTTTGCAATACTTTGACTGTTGTTGTTTAATCCCAGATGAGCCCTGATTTAGAAGATTTATGTTCAAAAGCATTCCAGTCATGACCAACCTGTATTTTATTCAAACAACTTATCTCAAACTATATTATCTAACGTGTCCTTTCTCATTTTAAGAAAGCAAGATGTGATTTAAAAGAGACATGACTGTTATTTCAAACAGTTTGAGTGTCCTTGTAGAGGGTTCTTCATTTGCTTGTCTACAATAGTTTTGTTATTGCTTGACATAAGCATCACTGTTAAAATCACTACCATATGGAACTGTAGCACAGTACCAATATAGTATTTCTGTTTAATGTCTACCTTGATGCTGCTGCATTTCTTTTTCTTAGTATTATTCCAATACCGTTCTTCAGTTCTGTGTTGTATTTATTTCCAGAATATACTTTAGCAATATTGAGCAAACAAAGCAACTACTGTGGGGTCAGTCGACTTACAAATAGTGACTCTATGTATTATGTATGTATGTCGCCTCATTTAACACTATACCTGGTATCTTACATACCCTTAGCAGAGTCCACTCTATTGCAAGTATTGGGGCCAGTTCTCCATTTTTAGGGCACATTCCTTCTATCAGTCTCGGAGGCCCTGTAAAGGGTCATGATAACTGCTCACCCTCCTGATTAAGGTTATACATTCAAACCTCCATCAAATCATCCCTTATTGTCTTGCAAAAGGATCCAGGGTATAATGTGGTCTTGGCGGTCTTTGCACATAGGAAAAACAATAGGATGGCCACTGCTGGAATGCTTTTGGTTATAGGTTTGTTAGATTAAGGCTGACCAGGAGCTAAACAACAATGACAACATTTGCTGCAGGTATAATATGATGATATTAAATACTGATATAACAGAGATGATGTAATTGCTCAGGTATGTCAGGCGCACCCCAGTTTCAGAACTACATATTCAGGAAAGAAATTTTTACTGTATTAAAACTTATGGTAGGCCCCACTTTGCAAATAAGACCTGAGTTGATCTGTATGAAACATTTTGCAGGGTAAGAAGTGTGTCTTAGATACCATCAAATACTGTATCCACATTTTGCACCTTAGCCCATTGATGCCTATTGTTATTGTTAATGTTATTTTGGTTTGGTTCAGGTTTGGTCTTATTCCTGGTAGGACTTATGTGGGCAACTGGTTACTGTCTGTAACCTCATGTATTCACAACTTTTCAGCAGTCATTCTAGTGCTTAGAACCCTCCTAATAATCGTTGCTGTCCCTAAGAGATAAACTTTCTACCGAGCATTCTATTCCAATCTCCTTCAGTCACTTGTCTATATCTTTGCTTACTGTTCCCAACAAACCAATCATTATAAGCATGACCTTTACTATTCTCATGTACCAAATTCTTCCTATTTCAAATTTTAAGGGATTGTGAAATAAGTAATAGGATTCTTATTACTCAACAAGCTGGCAGAATCATTATCATGCCGGGCAAAATGTGTAGCGACATTTCGTCCGTCTGCACGTTCTGAGTTCAAATTCTGCCAAGATTGACTTTGCTTTTCATCTTTTCGGGGTCAATGAATTAAGTACCAGTGAAACACTGGGGTCTATGTAATCGACTGGTCCCCTGCCCAGGAATTTCAGGCCTTGTGCCTTTAGTTGAAAGGATTATTATCAATATTGTTTTTATCATAATGATTTATACACCTCTATACTATTACTACAGCAGGTTTTACTATGACTGAATATATCGCCATAATAGTCACTGCAGCTACCAAGACACTCCTACACATTTACCAATACAATCATTAATAATATTACTATGATTGTCTATGTATTACCACTACAGTTGCGGTGTCTGTACAAACAACGCTCTAGACATAATTATGATTGTGACCAAAACACCACCACTGTAGTTATTTCTGTGACTGCGATCACATCACTTCTATAGTCACTACCTCTACCACATTACTATCATCATGAGACATGGCTATCACTACTATAGACATTACTATGATTATCATTACTGTAGTTTTACTTTTACCATAATATTATAACCACTGTAAACATTACTGTAATTGTGACCACATCACCACTATAATCACTGTATTTCTATTATAATGCTGTTATCATTATAGACGATACTATGACTGACCATGTCATCCTTACAGATGACTACATTTATCACAATACTATCACTACTGTAGACATTGCTATGATTCAGACCATAGTTGGAATCATAGTAATGACTATGTGACTATAGTTGTAGTTGTGTAATTAGGAAGTTTGCTTTCTTATTGTATGGTTCCAAGTTCAATCTCACTGCATGTTACATTGGGCAAATGTTTTCTCTCCGTAACCTTAGTTCAATATAATCCCTATAAGTGAATTGGGCTGACGAAAACTGTGTGAAAGCTTGCCAGGTGTTCTTTGGTGGAGGACTCGATCTATTGTCTGGATTAATAATCTGTTGCCTTGGTGGGTGTCTTTATCAGATTCCTTTCTATTTCAAGTGTTTGGACCAGCGTTCAGGTATTTAGAGCAAGCATTTGTCTGAAGATAATCTATAAGTTGTGTCTTCCCTTCGCCCCTACCAGCTTTGGAAAGCCCCCACAAAGGTTATGAACACTGCCCTTCTTTCAGTGATTAAGTCATAATGATTTTAATAAATTTAATTACAGTTGTTATCTCTTCCTCCATATTTCCATATTAGCACCATAGACCACATTACTATGGCTAAGAATATTTCACCACTGCAGATCCTGTTCTATTACTACTACATTTTCTGTATTTTCAATAAACATTTAGTGTTCCTCTAATTATAAACTTTAATTATATAACCACTAAATATCTTCCTCTCCTCTCTTGACCACGTAAGTTTCTCCTTCATCTTTAGCCTATTATATTCTCTCTCTCTCTCTCTCTTTCTCTCTCTCTCTCTTTCTCTCTCTCTTTCTCTCTCTCTC
>NC_068982.1:126037262-126048583 GCF_001194135.2 Octopus bimaculoides
CTCTCTCTCTCTCTCTCTCTCTTTCTCTCTCTTTCTCTCTCTCTCTCTCTCTCTCTCTCTTGATTGCTTTTCCTTATCTTTTAACTATCTTCTACTTCAACATCCTTAACAACACTACTGCTTCACTTCAGATGAGTCAGTCTCTGTGCAGTAGCTTGACCTGAGAAAAATAGCAGTAAAATTTCCCTCAGATAACATCAAATATCTTAAAACAAAGAAGGACATATTTGATAACATAATCTAAGACATCCCTAAAAAGACCACATGGGGACTGTCTGTGACTATTGATCTTCTCAGTCAGGGCTGACCAGGGGCTAAAGAACAGTAATCCGTGTTTTCTCTTTCACAAACATACACATTCTGTCTCCTCTAACTTTTACTTAATTACATCTCTGGCAGAAATACCATTTCTTCTGCCCTACCTTGTCTCTCTTAAGTCTCCTGCTGTGAGGAACCCTCTACATCAGTGGTTCTCACCCAGGGTCCATATGGTCCTTGTGGGGTCCATGCAAGATTTTGTTGCTAAAATTTATCTGCAATAAATTGGTTATACTTCTACAATACACAAAATATTTTAACAATTTTTTATATATAATTCCTAATATTATTTAAGGAATTACATAAAAATAAAAAAGAAAAACTCCTAATATTATTTAGTGAAGGTTCATAGCTTAGTGGTTAGAGCATCGGGCTCACAATCACGAGGTAGTGAGTTCGATTCTCAGACCAGGCTGTGTGTTGTGTTCTTGAGCAAGACACTTAATTTCACATTGCTCCATTTCACTCAGCTGTAGAAATGAGTTGCAATATCACTGGGGCCAAGCTGTATCAGCCTTTGCATTTCTCTTGGATAACATTGGTGGAGTGGAGATGGAAGGCTGGTATGCATGGGCAACTGCTGGCCTTCCACAAAAAAACAACTTTGCTCCCAGACTTGTTCCTTGGAGGGGAACTTGTAGGTGAAATCCCATGGTCATTCATAACCAAAGGGGGTCTTTACCCTAATGTCATTTCATTCTAAAAATATAATAGGATTTTTTTAAACATTGAATGGCTCTGAAGACCAATCAGAATAAAATAGAAATCAAAGGGCTCCATAGGTAAAAAAAAAAATAGCTGAGAACCACTAATCGGCATGTTTTTCAACTTTCTAAGAATCCAAATCTTTACAATATTTTTTTAAAAAATGGACAAGGCATGGCTCTGTGGTAAGAAGCTTGCTTCTAACCACATTGTTCCAAGTTCAGTCCCACTGTGTGGCACCTTGGGCTTGTGTCTTCTACTATAGCCTTGGACCGACCAAAGCCTTGTGACTGGATTTGGTAGACGGAAAGTGAAAGAAGCCCGTCATATATATATATATATATGTATATGTTTGTATGTCTGTGTTTGTTCCTCCACTACCACCACCACCACCACCATTGCTTGACAACCAATGTTGCTGTGTTTATGTCCTATAACTTAGTGGTTTGGCAAAAGAGACCAATGACATAAGTACTAGGCTTACAATGAATAAGTCGTGAGGTCGATTTGTTTGACTAAAAGGCAGTGCTCCAGCGTGGCCATAGTCAAATGACTGAAACATGTAAAAGAGTAAATCAAATTCTATAATCTGGATCTGGGTTTACTGTCATCATCATCATCATCATCATCATTTAACATCCGTTTTCCATGCTAGCATGGATTGGACGATTTGACTGGGGACTGGTGAACCAGATGGCTGCACCAGGCTCCAATCTGATCTGGCAGAGTTTCTACAGCTGGATGCCCTTCCTAAAGCCAACCTCTCCGAGAGTGTAGTGGGTGCTTTTACATGCCATCAGCACGAGGGCCAGTCTGGTGGTATTGGCAACGGCCACGCTCAGATGGTGTTTTTTACGTGCCACCTGCACAGGAGCCAGTCCAGCGGCACTGGCAACAACCTCGCTCGAATGTTTTGTTCAAGTGCCAGTAAGGCGACGCTGGTAACGATCACGCTCAAATGGTGCTTTTTATGTGATATGGAAAAAAAAAGAGGTGAGTTGGTCACTGTGGGAAAGCCTTTAGTCATAGGTCTGCTCAGTCAGTGGTGACCAGTGGTCAAACAATAACAACGAGGCTGGGACATTTCCCTAAAAATACTAACATCATCAGATATCTTAATGTAACATCCTCATTCCCTACAACTGCTACTAAGTAAAATAAAAAATAAAAAAAGAATGGCCTGGTCAACAGAACAACTAGCTCATGAAATTAACATGCATGTGGCTGAGTACTCCACAGACACACATACTTTTAACATAGTTCTGAGGGAGATTCAGCACGATACAGAATGTGACAAGGTTGGTCCTTTTGAATTACAAGTACAGCTTATTTTTACCAGCTGCATGAACTGGAGCAATGTGAAATGAAGTGTCTTGCTCAAGAATACAATGTACCTCCAGGAATTGAACTCACAACCTTACAATCATGAGCCAAATAAAACCTAACTACCAAGCCATGCACCTTCACATGTAATATCGGGTCATTAAGAATGAAATGTCTGATTTTGAAGTGAAAGTTTATTTTATCTCAACAAAAAGCAATGCAGTTAATCAAAGCATGCACCTAAATTAACAATACAATTTTACCATTTTATCGGTAGCTTATTTATGCCAGCAGCAAAAAATTCTGGAGAGCAAGAGGTGATGAAATCATGAAAGGCTGTTTTTACATCTTCAGATTTGAAGTTTTTTCCTTGCAAAAAGTTGCCTAATGCCTGGAAAACGTGATTGTCAGTTGATGCAAGGTTTGGTGAATATGGTGGATGACAGAGTACTTCCAATTTCAATTCCTGTAACTTGAGTAGCATTCTTTGTGCAACATGTTGTCGAGCCTTGTCTTGCAAGAGAATTGGCTTGTCTCTATTGCCCAATCTCGGTTGTTTAATTGCAAGTTCACTCAACATTTCATCCAATTGGTTGATGTATACATCCACTGTAATTGACTTACCAGGTCTCATGAAGCTGTAGTGGATGACACCAGCACTGGACTACCAAACAGATACCATTAGCTTTTTTTGGTGAATATTCTTTTTTGGATTGTGTTTTGGCATTTTGTCTCTATCCAGCCACCATGCAGAATGCTTGCTATTGTTGAAAAGAATCTAATTTTCATCATATGTAACAATACAGTGCAAAGATGGTCCACTTTTATGCCGTGACAGCAAAGAACAGCAAGTTTCAAGATGAAGTATCATTTGATGCTTGTTCAGTTCATGTGGTACCCACTTGTCCAGCTTCTTTACCTTGCCGATTTGTTTCAGATGATCTATTACAATGGTAATCAAAACACCAAACCTTGCTGCTAACCCACACATAGTTTGAGATGTATCTGCTTCCACTACAGTTTCCAGCTCATCATTATCCATCTTGGTCTCAGGTCTACCACAGTGCTGATTTTCAAGAAAAAAAGTCACCAGACCAGACCAGAACTTCTCAAACCATCAACATACAGTGCACCCATTCGCTACATCTTCACCAAACACTTCATTGATGTTTCGAGCTGTCTAGGATGCATTGGTTCCATAATGGAGCTCATATCCATACACAACACAAACTTTTGATATATTCATGGGTTCACAAAAATTGATCTACAAGAGAAAACTCACAATATAATCAGACACCATGAATTGCATTTTGAAAAGTGATGAGGTAACTCTTCAATGTTGTAAAACAAAGAACTGTCAGGATAAAACATTAGAGTTAACGATTGTTAAACTTGGTGCATAAGAAAATCGGACATTTCATTCTTAATGACCTGATACGCCCATTTTTGATGGCATATGAGACCCCCACCTTTTTTTTTTTTTTTTTTTCAAGAAAAAAATGTCTCAAAGAATTTCCCCTGATCCTACATGTGAAGGTGGGCCTATTTTACATGCTTTAATGTACTAAAAACTTGTTTCCTGAACATGTGTCCCTGAAATCAAGGTGCATCAAATATGCTCTTTGTATCTCTTATGCCATCAAATACAGACAGTAATATACCCTTCACTACTCAACTTTGAATGGTTACTCCATGCACCTCCCTACCAGTTCTTCCTTCACAGAACTTCGGTTCTCTGTAATTCTCTGCATTGCTCATGTTTTACTCTTTCACTTGTCTCAGTCATTTGACTGTGGCCATGCTGGAGCACTGCCTTTTAATCAAAGAAATCAACCCCCAGGACTTATTCTTTGTAAGCCTGGTACTTATTCTATCAGGCTCTTCTGCTGAACCACTAAGTTACAGGGATGTAAACACACCAACATCGGTTGTCAAGTGATTGTAGGGAGGGGAAGGGACAAACACAGACACAAAAACACTCACATAGAAATATACATGTATATATATTTATATATGATGGGCTTCTTTTCAGTTTCCATCTAACAAATCCACTCACAAATCTTTGGTCAGCCCGAAGTTATAGAAGACACTTGCCCAAGGTACCATGCAGTGGGACTGAACCCAGAACCATGTGGTTGAGAAGCAAGCTTCTTACCATACAGCCATGACTGCACTTATGTTTTTGTTTTTTTTTTCTGCAGGTGTTTTAAGAAGAATGTGAATAGCATTAATGATTTTGGTCTAGGAGAGCCTCCAAAGGCCATGAACATTTCCCCTTTCTCTAGACCTGGCAAATGATAAAAAAACTCGCATCTTCTCTCTCTCTCTCTCTCTCTCAGTCTCTCTCTCTCTCTCTCTCTCTCTCTCTCTCTCTCTCTCTCTCTTTTGTTTTTTGTTTTTGACCATTTTAACAATAGATTAAATGCTGTCGTAGTCATTCATTTGTATCATCTAAGCTCCACTTTAGTCCTTGTATTGCTGATACCTACCCCCTGTGTCCAGCTTGTTGTCTTGAGCTCCCTCCCAACTCAGTCATTTTTAGTCCTTGACCAATACATACATGCACACTGCTAAGTCTAGGATGATGTTATGTAAAGGTTCTCTCACTTTTATTTAATTTTAGTGATGACAAGATAGTGTTGAATCTCGCAAGATATGAATGTAAGTCATCAAACACCAAACTAAATATCACTAACCTCCTGAGCCAGTTCACGCTCTCATTAGAAGCCATTGTTGTTATGAGCCAATGATAGAGATTCCATGTGGTTGTTTCACTTGCTAGAAATAGCAGCCAAATCAATCTCTCTTTTTCTCTCCCCTTCTCTCTCTCTCTCTCTCTGTTCCCCAGTCAATGAATTAAAACCACAGTTTTATGATGCTAACCACTTAATATCATCTCTAGACATAGAAGTGTGCATGTATGTGTTGGTCAAGGAATAAAAATGATGGGGAAAGCTCAAGACAGCAGGCTGGACATAGCAGTAAGCATCAATAGTACAAAGAATAAAGTGAGGTTCATATTTGGATACAATACGAATGAATGACTGAGATGGAAACTGGCCTTATGAGCTTACATGACTTCGGATGGAGCTTTCAAACTAATTACTATGGCTTAGAACCTCATTTTTCTGATTTCCAATGTCCCACCCCACCCCCATCAGTTGCCATTAAAATGAAAACCAGTAATACATCAGGACTCACTGAATCAACATGTCCTTTTCTCTTAAAAATCGGATTGCATCTACGAAAGATATCATTATATTTGAAAGTCTTTTCTTTATATTGTTATCTCTCTGTCTAATTAAGATATTCTTGTCAGCAGACTAGATGCAGAAATGTGATACTGTATGGTAGGGAAGATGGAGAACAGCCAATGTAACTGGAGAAGAATTAGATGAAAATGATATTTTGGAGGTGTGATGTTAACTTAGTAGAAAGGCTGTGAGAAGCTAAGACCATGATTACCAAGATGTATGTTGGTGATACAGTTACAATGGCATGGATATATATATCCAATGAAATTAGTTTACTTAGTAAAGAGATATCATAAGTTGGTTTTAAGCATTCTTGTAAAAGAGGTAGGGCAAGAAGACTTGGCAGATGTTAAGGGGTTAGTTTATAAACACTGGATCTTGTAGGTGAAATGATAATGAATCAAGATACATGGGAAGAGGTGACTACTAAACTGCAGACCTTTCTAATCCATGCCAGCATGAAAAATTATGATGATAGACAGTTAGCATTATTGTTTTTGTTGTTATACTTTGATACTGTTTGTTATTTCATATTAGTCTAAAAAGGTCTCTACAAGATGTGCAGCATCCACTTATGAACTGGAAGTGTGGGATGGGGTAATAGGAGCAACTGGGCATTAAAGGTATCAGCTGATGTGTGCAGGTATAATGATTATGCTGGCACGTACATGTAATATGATTGGTCAGTTTCTGCCAGGGTTTAAAAAATGTCTTACTTGACAGTGAAGACTACCACTGTTAGAATAAGATTTGAGATATAGAGAGATCGAGTGTCAGGATGTTAGCCCTTCGAGATAAGTTATTATAGATACATGGGGGACACTTTTATACTAAACTGTAGTCCTTTGTAGCCCATGATGAAATGAAAAAAAAATGTCAGTGATAGATATGATGTTGTCTAGCCCCAGATCAACTCTGAATGAACAGAACTATGATCAAAAGCACCCCAGCCATGACTGTCTCACCTTTTTTTGTTCTTATACGTTTACCCCTCTACCCAGCTTTGCCCCTCATCTAGCATAATAATGTTGCACCCTCAGAGTGTGTTGTCTTTCAAACTGCATGATGGCTTCATTAGTACTGGTGCATCCAGCACACAAATTGTAAAGTGGTTGGCATTAGAAAGGGCATTCAGCCGTAAAAGTCATGCCAAAGTAGACTCCACAGCATGATGCAGTTCTTGGGCCCATCAGATCCTGTCAAACCATCCAACCCAATCCTGTTTGGAAAATGGGTGTTATATGATGATGATGATGATCCCATGATTTCATCACCCAATGTGTCTTTTTTTTAAGACAGTAGCTTGTAATTTGAGGGAGATTTAGCTACTATTTCTAGCAAGTCAAACTACTACATAGAAGCTCTCTTGGTATATAATGTTGTAACTGTAGTGAGGCTTGGACAGCTTCTAAGAACATCTACCAGATATATATATATATATACTACACTTCCAGCTGGTCTGTACTTTGTGTCATGCAGTGGAATATGACGGTCGGAATGTACACTTTTCGTGATTTTACTTGTTGGGTTCCAACGTTGGGTGAGACACCACCTTCATGGGTTTTAGCTAATCCTATTGACCCAATACTCGCTTCGGTCTGTTACTTATTCTATTGATTTGTATTTATTGAATGGAAAAGTTACCTTTTGACCTAAAGAGATGCACCTCACCACATTGTCTTACAATGTTATTCACTGAAACACACACATACACAGACACAAAATTTTATACATACTTACATACATACTCTGTGTGTGTGTGTGTGTATGTGTGTGTGTGTGTGTGTGTAGGTGTGTATGTATATATTCTATCTGCAAAATTCCATTCACAAAGCATTGGTCAATGTTGTATTTATTTTGCTTGAGTGTTTGTTTTTATATAAAAGATTTCTAATAGTCACTATAGTAATGATAGACAAGATGGACTTGGTAAATGCAAATTGGTTTTGATTCCTAAGGGTTCATAACCGTCCAACACAAAGCTTAGAACTACTGTGGCTATTGATACTGTTGCTTTTGATATTTATGTGAGTTTTGTGTTTGTTTCAGAGCAAATGGAGAGATAGCATTTTTAATTTGGTGTCGTAGTAGTATTATTATTCTTGGCATTCTGTTAACATATCTTGGTAACTGTGTTTGTATGGTGTATAATTGATGTTGTTGTTACAGGTGCAAGTAATGTGGGGGCGGAGGTAGAAGTTGTTTAGCTCCAGGTCAGTGCTGATCGTGCAGATCCATGATCAAAGTGCTCCATCCATGACCACCCCATCTTTATCTTTCTTTTTTTTTTAACACCTAATGTTTCCATAATTACATTATCCAGTGTATCCTTCCTTTTTTAATAACTATAAAGTGTGGTTTTAGAGGAATTTGACTGCTAATTCTAACAGTATTCGCTCATTGGCTTGTGTAGAGTAAATATGCAAGAAGGCTAGAGTGCCAAGTTAAATGCCTTAGAGTAGCAGTTCCCAAATTTATTTTCTTTAGAACCCTTCTACAATTTAAAAAGAAAATCACAGACCCTAAGTCTATATTTTCTAACAATTCCTCTTGCCTTAATTAAAAAAGAAAAACTGTTTTAGAAACATTTCTACTTCTAAAAAAAAATAATGTAATAATTTGTTATTTTGAAAATGGTGAATACCATTTTTTCTACAAAATAAGTTTTTATTAAATTTTATTAAAAGACATCTTATCTCATGGATCTCTGGAACATTTTTGTGGAACCCTGCAGTTATATAGAACCCAGTTTGCAATATCCTGCTTTAGAACATCTAGTTGTACCCGAGTTCCAAGTTCAAATCCAATGGAGTTGACTTTTCCATTTATCTCCCTTGAGATTGGTAATATAAATACCAGTAGTATACTGTGGGCTGTTCTAAAATTATACATTCTTTAGTTGGCCTTGTCAGAAATTCTGAGTGGAAGAGTTGGCATTAATGTTACTAAGGCTTCTTCGTATACAGTAACCAGCGCTACCAGGTTATTATTAGAGATGCTGTTACATGTGCGATGCAGCTATTTCCAACACAAGCATATGACTGGATGTGGTTTTGTAAATCTTGATCAAACAGACTTATGATCAGAAGCAGTCCTGCTCTGACCATCCTCTCTTATTGTCAAATATAGTACATTTATGACTACATTATCCAATGTATTTTTACAGAAAAGGCGAGGAAGTAATTTGAAGTAGATTCGATTACCATTTCTAACCAGTTGGGTAACCTCATAGGGGCTTTCTCATTGGCTTGATGTATATAGAATAGAAGGAATAGGAAGCTGTGATGTTTATGCATTTCTTGAGTGATTAGTGAAATGTAATAGCTCAAACAGCAATGGTATGTTGGCTGTGAACACACCTCACTGATTAAGCTGATGTCTACATCATCATATACCACTTGTTTATAACATCATATATTGTATTTAATGGTGTAAAAGATGCAGAGAAAGAGGGACATATTAGACACACCCTAATTTCAGCAGTACATATTCATGAAAATAGTTTTTAGTGTTTTAAAGCATATGATATAGGCCCACCTTCACATATAGCACCAGGGGGAATTTATGTCATCTACCATAAAATAGGGTGTATACTCTGTAAAGTGGTTGGTGTTAAGAAGAGCATTTAACCATAGAATTTATACTCAAAAATAGAATATCCTAATGAGATTTGATCTTCTGACTCTTCTAGAAGAACAGTTGTTCCATGTAAGAACTGACTTGGATGACGACAACATCTACAACCCAATGACATCATGGAAGAGGACACAAAATGATGATACCTCATATTATTATTATCAAATCGGCCATGATCAGACAGATCTGTGATCAAAGACAATCCATCTATGACCACCCTGTTTTTTTCTCCAAGCCTAGTGCCTCTAGATCTTGTAAGGCATAATGGAACTTTAGTGGTTCCATCTTGGTGTTGTTTTGGTTGACAAGATACATGTTTTGTTAAGTAACGGTGATCATATTTGCCTACTGAACCCACGTATAAACACAGGAACTTACCACAACACTACATACAGTACCTATGAGCAACGTGAAAATATAACAAGAGCAACCATTATAAATTATTAATTAATCTATTCTACTAATTAGAGGTGATAGATTTAATGCTGGTTAGTGAGTCTAATCAGCTTCTCTTTCTTCTGTTACATATGCATCTCAAAAGATTACAGCTATTCATACATACATACATACATGCATACATACATACATACACACACACACATATATATATATATACATATACACACATAAATACATACATACATACATATATATATATATATACATATATATATATATATATATGTGTGTGTGTGTGTGTGTGTGTGTGTGTGTACAAATAAATGCATGTGTCAGGATTAAATTGTATTAGTTAACACTGTTTAGGTAGTACTAGTTAACTAACTAGAACCTAGTCAAACCTACAAGTTCAGTTTAAAATACTACTATCCCATCATCTGTTATTCACTTAGCACCAATGTCATGCTTAGTGTTCAGCCTTAAATAGTCTCTTAAAGTGGTGTACCTACTAAAAACAGTTTCTCTGCTACAACCGCCTATTTTGCTCTGCTGAATTTTCTCTTCTCTCACTCTCTCTCTCTCGTTCTCAGTCCTTCGCTCTCTGTCTTTCTCTCCCTCTCTGTTTCTTTCTGTTGTTCTCTCTCTCTCTCTCTCTCCTCTCTTTCTCTCTCTTACTTTGGCTGTTCATACATAAAAGATATCGCCACAACCACAACCACCACCATCACTGCCGCCATCACCATAATCATCATCATCATCATCACCATCAGAAACACCTTTACCATCACTACTACCACAGCTACTAATATCATTGTTGTCATCATCATAATCGCTACCACCACTGCTGCCGCCAGCAGCAGCTGCACCACCACCACCACCACCATCACTACTACTACTACTACTAATAATAATAATAAGAAGAAGAAGAATGATAATAATAATAATGAAAATAACAGCAAAAATAATAAAAACAGCAGCAAATAATAATGATAATAATAATAATAATAATAACAACAATAACAATAATAATAATAATAATAATAATGATAATAATCATGTTCCCATCATCATTGCCACAACAGCACTACCACAACAGAAACATCATCATCATCATCATCATCATCATCATCATCATTCGTCTCATGGCCATTGCTACCACAATCAGCATCACCACCACCACCACCACTACTGCCACTGCCACCACCTCCACCACCACCACCACCTCTACCACATTATCATCATCCTTCTACCAATACTATCATCATGATTATCATCACATGACCGCAACCACCACTACCATCACCACCACTACTGCTGCCACCTACTCATCATCGTCGTCATCATCATCATCTGAACATCATTATCTATTATCATCATCTTTACTATCTTGCCATCATCATCATATCTAACATCACTATCGTTTCTACTTATCATCATCATCATCATCATCATCACCACCGTCATCATCTCTATAACACTTAGATTGTTTTTCTGTCATTGTCGTCATTATCATCATCACCACCACCACCATCATCATCATCATCATCATCACCATCATCACCATCATCACCACCACCATCATCATTATCATCATCATCGTCATTCCCATCACCACCATCATTATCATCATCATCATCATCACCATCATTATCACCACCATTACCGTCATCATCATCATCACCACCA
>NC_068982.1:126048966-126063579 GCF_001194135.2 Octopus bimaculoides
CAACACTACTGCTACTGCTGCCATCACCATCATCATCATCAACATCATCACCACCACCACCTCCACCACCAACTTCACCACTATCATCATCATCATCATCATCATCAATACTTAAAGGGGTTTAGCTGGTATAGTTTCTCTTAAAAACCTTATTTGCATGTTTCAGAATTTACACAGACTCAACCAGTCCCCAACCCTACTCTGCCCACCGACACATGCACACATGTACATGCACATGATCACATACAAACACATACATGCACACACACGCACACTGACACACACACACACTGAAACACATACACACATACACACACACACACACCATTCTATTTACTAGCAAGATTCAACTCCCTACATGTACATACAGATGTTATTTACACATTCTGTTGGCAGGATGCAAGTCCCCTTATATGCCAATCATATTTGCACACAGCATCCCTGTGTAAACACCAAAACCAACCCCCACTTTTAATGCCTTCATATTTCTGCATTATAAAATACGATTCTCTCCAAATATATGCAGCTTGTTTAGATATTCAGAAATTTCACTTGTACACATGCAGATTATTCGTTAACGCAGACATTTCATATATTTGGTTTGCTTATTTGCTTCATGATTAGGGGGACTTGTTATTAAGTAATAGGTGTACTTATATCCTCTATTTTTCTCTAGATAAACCATATCTAACCCATAACTTCAATCCTGCTCTGAGTTCATTGTACAAATCATTAGTTTTTAACTATGTATATATATATGCCTGTAAGGCAGCGAGCTGGCAGAATCGTTAGCACACCGGGCAAAATGCTTAGTGGTATTTCCCTGTCTTTGTGTTCTGAGCTCAAATTCTGCCATGGTCAACTTTGCCTTTTGTTGTGTGGATGCCCCCAGATGATAAGTAGGCTAGTCCAGTACATATAAATAGTGGACGTGATAGCTAGTTGTAGAAGTGTCGCATAGAGCGAGCTGGAGCCGTCGGTAGACTAGACGTCAAGTTCTGTTGAGTCGAGTCGTCGGAAGTGAGAATTCGATAGTTGAGTAGAAGTACATTATTGGCAAAGGCACGCCATCCGAACATGCGATATAACACTTTTCATCCTTTCAGGGTCGATTAAATTAGTACCAGCTATGCACTGGGTTCGATGTAATCGACTTATTCACTGTGTTTGTCCCCTCTGTGTTTAGCTCCCTGTGGGCAATAAAGAAATATATATATATATATATATGCCTGTTTATGTATTCACATATATAACAATCAAAATCAAATTTGTTGATGTGGCCGATGACAGCACCGCCTGACCGGCACCCGTGCCAGTGGAACGTTAAAAGCACCATCCGAGCGTGATCTTTTCCAGGGCTGCCGACTGGCTCCCGTGCCGGTGGCACATAAAATGCATCATTTGAGCATGATCTTTACCAGTGTCGCCTTACTGGCACTTGTGCTGGTGGCATGTGAAAAACAACATTCGAACGAGGTTGTTGCCAGTGCCGCTGGATTGGCTCCTGTGCAGGTGGCACATAAAAAACACCTTTTGAGCGTGGCTGCCGCCAGTACCGCCTGACTGGCCCTCGTGCCGGTAGCACGTAAAAGCACCCACTGCACCCTCGGTGTAGTTGGCATTAGGAAGGGCATCCAGCTGTAGAAACTCTGCCAGATCAGATTGGAGCCTGGTGCAGCCATCTGGTTCATCAGTCCTCAGTCAAACCATCCAACCCATGCCAGCATGGAAAGCAGATATTAAACTATGATGATGATGATGATGATGGTGATATAAATATAAAGGCTTGTTTAATTGGTTTGTGTAATTGATACACTAAACATGCACAGGATGGAGGAGTTGAAATAATATTTGATATTAATACTGGATGTTTATTTCAAAGTTCGCCATTAAAAGTGGCTTCTCACTTTTAATGATGGAACTTTGGAGTAAACAGGCACTATTATTTATATCAGATATAAAGGCGGCGAGCTGGCAGAATCGTCAGCACACCAGGCGAAATGCTTAGCGGTATTTTGCCTGTCACTATGTTCTGAGTTTATATTCCACCTTTCATCCTTTCAGGGGTGATTAAATAAGTACCAGTTACACACTGGAGTCGATGTAGTCAACCTAATCCCTTCCCCCAAATTTGAGGCCTTGTGCTTCCAGTAGAAAGAATTATTAATATCAGAAATTATACACACACACAGTCTGTGTGTCTGTCTCTCACACACACACACACACACACACATACACACATGATATGCCTCTGTACAGTTTTTGTTTTTGCAATTTCACTCAATAGTAAGACTACAGTAGAAGGTACTTTACCCAAAGTGTTGTATCATAAGAAAGAACTTAAGACACACACACACACATATGATCATCGTTTACTATCTGTTCCCCATGCTGAAATGGGTTGGACAATTTGACAAGAGCTGGCAAGCCAGGGAGCTGTGACAAGCTCTGTTGTCTGTTTTGGCATACTTTTTACAGCTGGATGCCCTTCCTAACACCCACCACTTGACAGAGTGTACTGGGTGCTCTCTTTCATGATACCTGCACTGGTGCACTACCATAATAAATACAGGAATGCAACTCTAGAAGCTAGCTCCTTAATATGTATATGTATGTGTGCATCTGTGTATTTAATTCAGAATAAATTTTGGTTGGCCATCCACTTTGTAGCAAGGTTGTGAAGGAAAGCATCAGAGCAAGTCTCTTCAACTATATCCCGAAACCAACCAAAGCCTTATAAAAGGATTGGGTAGATGGAAACTGAAAGAAGCCTATTATACACACACACACACACACGTGTGTGTGTTTATGTGTACTGTTGTCCTGGCATGGTTGTAAATGAGAATCACCGTCATACAAGCGAGGTTGTTCATTTCCAGTCTGTCATGGAAAGCACATCTGGCTACGAGAAAACATTACCTTACGTGGAAACAGGTGAGGGCTGGCAGCAGAAGGCACATCCAGATATAGAAGACCTGCTTCAACAAATTCCACCTGGCCTATTGCATGCATGGAAAAGTGGATCTTAAATGATGATGATAAGCCATTCAAACCAGCCTTGTATACTCAGCTTAGGTTTTTCTTGATGCTTTTACTCACAGTTCCAACTAAATCTCTATTATTTCTGTTTGTCTTCCATGTTAGATTTACTATAACATGGCCAACAATATAATTTTTACCACTCCCCTACATGACAGCAACTACTACTATCACTCCCAAAACAAGTACACATCTCCAGAACACTTCACCTTCATTCTTTTTACTCACATAATTCAGGTAGAGCACTTCACTATCTTCTTTAATTAAGTATGAAGACACCTCAGTTTTATAGAAGCAGGGAATTTAGAAATATTGCCTTTCACAATGACATGGATAATTTAACTGAAGTTTTGTGATGAATTTGGCCATTTTAAATCTAGTCATTTACTTGGCTGTAGTTAAAAAAATATATACATAAATTACTGTATGTAGAATGGAAGAAATAAGGAAATCAGATTCAGTATGTTGGATTTCACAAATAAGATGAATAAATATGTGCTTGTAAAAAAAAAACGCCATGCTAGTATGGGAAAATAGCAGTGGTGGTCGTGGTGGTGCTGCTGATGATGATCATGGTTGTGGTGCTGGTGCTGGTGGTAGGAGTGATGGTGGTAGGAGTGATGGTGGTGGTGGTAGTTGTAGTTTTAAAGATAATGAGGATAATGATTGTTGTGGATGACCCCCTAACCCTAACCCAAACTAAACAAATACCTCTTCTCAGCACCTTACCTTACTGCAAGTGGGTGATACTACACAAAACCCGCCTGTAATGCTACATAGAACCATTCCAACCATTCTTGTAGACAATATTACAATCACAGTAAAGCTTAATTCCTTTGTCTGTCCTTGTTTGTCTCCTCTGCATTTAGTCCCCTGTGAGCAATAAAGAAATGCATATTACAATCACACTAAGGTGGTGAGCTGGCAGAAACGTTAGCACACAGGCTGAAATGCTTAGCGATATTTTGTCTATCTTTGCGTTCTGAGTTCAAATTCCGCTGAGGTCAACTTTGCCTTTCATCCTTTCGGAATTGATTAAATAAGTACCAGTTGCGCACTGGGGTCGGGTCGATGTAATCAACACAATCCCTTTGTTTGTCCTCGTTTGTCCCCTCTATGTTTAGCCCCCTCTGTGAGGAATAAAGAAATAAATATGACAATCACATTAAGGTGGCGAGCTGGCAGAAACGTTAGCACACCGGCTGAAATGCTTAGCGGTATTTTGTCTATCTTTACGTTCTGAGTTCAAATTCTGCCGCGGCTGATTTTGGAGTCGATTAAATAAGTACCAGTTGCACACTGGGGTCGATGTAATCGACTTAATCCCTTTGTCTGTCCTTGTTTCTCCCCTCTGTGTTTAGCCCCCCCTGTGAGGAATAAAGAAATAAATATTACAATCACATTTTCTCCTATCTCCATGTCTGTCTCCAAATACAAACTACTACAGCAACCAAAACCTACCACTCATTTTAATTCCTTCCTCTTTCATGTACCTGTACCATGTTTACCACCTTGCCATTTATCTTTTATCTATAACTTGTTTCCGTCATTTGACTGTGGTCATGCTGGGGCACTGCCTTGAAGAATTGTTACTCGAATGAATCGACCCCAAAACTATTTTTTTTAAAGCCTGGTACTTATTCTGTTATACAGTTCTATATTTAAGAGATGAGGAATTATGTATATTATTTACATTTGATGGTTATTTGTCCTCATCTTGTTTGTTGCTAACACGTTTCGGCTGATATACCCTCCAGCCTTCATCGGTGTTTTGGGGAAATTTCAAACCTGGGTTCTCATTCCTAAGGTATTTTTCGATGTTACTATTATTATTATTATTATTATTATTATTATTATTCAGGTCACTGCTTGGAATTGAACTCAGAATCTTGGGGTTAGTAGCCCGCGCTCTCAACCACTACACCATATGCCCATGGGCATATGGCATAGTACCATACTGTGGGACTGAACCTGATGAAAGCTGGAGGGTATATCAGCCAAAACGTTGTTAACAACAAACAAGATGAGGATAAATATCTGTCAAATGTAAATGATGTACTTGTTCTGTTGTCTCTTTTGCTGAACTACTAAGTTACAAAAATGTAAGCATACCAATGCCAGTTGTCAAGCAGTGGTGGGGGACAAACACACACACACACACACACACACACACACACACACACACACACACATATGATGTTAAGATGGGCATCCAACACTAGAAACCATGCCAAAAACATTTCAGTTCCTTTCAAACTGCCCAACCCATGCCAGCATGGAAAACAAGCATTAAATGATGATGATAATGATGACAATGGGCTTCTTTCAGTTTCCATCTACCAAATCCACTTACAAGGCTTTGGTTGGCTCAAGGCCATACTAGAAGACATTTGCCCAAGGTGCCATGCCGTGGGACTGAACCTGGAACCATGTTGTTGGGAAGCAGAGTCGACTGAGTGCTTTTTACATGGCACCAGCACAGGCGAGGTCAATTTTGGTGTGGTTTTTACAGCTGGATGCCTTTCCAAATGCCAACCACTTCACAGGGTAGATTGGATACTTTTTAAGTGGCACCAGCCCTGGCAGGGTCACCAAGTAACTTGCAAGACAAGGAATTTTTGAGAAGGGAGGAGCATTGGAGGAGGTGATCTTGAGTCAGATGATGAAAGATGGTGAGCTGGCAGAAACATTAGCACGCCGGGCGAAATACTTAGCAGTATTTCGTCTGCCGTTACGTTCTGAGTTCAAATTCCGCCAAGGTCGACTTTGCCTTTCATCCTTTCGGGGTCGATAAATTAAGTACCAGTTACGCACTGGGGTCGATGCAATCGACTTAATCCCTTTGTCTGTCCTTGTTTACCCCCTCTCTGTTTAGCCCTTTGTGGGCAATAAAGAAATAATATGATGAAAGGTTAGAGTGTGACAGAGAGAGACAGAGGCAGAAACAGGTGTGTGTATATATATATATATATATATATATATATATATATTGTGAACACGCATAGCTCAGTGGTTAGAGTGTCGAGCTTACAATCGTGAGATTGTGAGTTTGAATCCCGGACCGGGCTGCATGTTGTGTTCTTGAGCAAGACACTTTATTTCACGTTACTCCAGTTCACTCAGCTGTAGAAATGAGTTGCGACGTCACACGTGCCAAGCTTTATTAACCTTTGCCTTTCCCTTGGATAACATCAGTGGCGTGGAGAGGGGAAGCCAGTATGCATGGACAACTGCTGGTCTTCCACAAACAACCTTGCCTGGAAGGGTAACTTTCTAGGTGCAATCCTATGGTCAGTAATGACTGAAGGGGGGTCTCAGCATATATATGTGTGTGTGTGTGTGTGTGTGTGTATTATATATACACACACATATGTCAATGATTTCTCCACAGTTTACTAAATTTCTACCAAATTCACTCACAGGGCATTGGCCAACCTGAGGCTACAGCAGAAACATTTAGCCAAAGTACCATACAGTGAGACTGAACCTGAAACCACATGGTTGTTGAGCAAGCTTCTTAACCACTCAGCCATGCCTGAGCCAAACCATACAGCCATGCATGACAAATTTTCACATTTTCCATATTACTTCACCATATCTCTGCCACCATCAGCAATTCACCTCCCACTATCACCCCCTTCTAGTGTGGTTACCTTCACTTTCGTTTTTTACTTATTATTTTCTACCACTTTATAACACCACCGTTACCACCATATCTAATTTCTTTTATATTACACTCTGTCTTTCTCTAGATTCACCTCCCTGTTCACCCTGCTATCATTCTTTTTATCTCCAGGCTCCTAGCTTTTCTCCTTTCACCTTTTATTTCCTGTCTATTGTTCTCAAAGTCCACCAATTTTCCCATCATGCCCCTGTTCAGATAACACTAGAGTGAGCATGCAGTGAAGCTGTTTGTGTGTGTGTGTGTGTGTGTGTGTGTGTTTATACACAGAAAGAAGCAGCTACTGGTCTATTTTATAATTTTTATGCACATGGGTGAATATACATACAAGCACACACATTTACACCTACACATGTGCGTGTGCTTACACGTGATAAAATACTCATTTATGTCTAAAACAAACTGCATACAGAACTGCACATATACATACCTGTGTATGTGTCTGTGTATGTATATGTATATATCTATGTGTGTGTGTGTGTGTGTGTGTGTCTATAAAATTTCTGTACACGTACATAAATCTATGTATTCACTCATGTGCTCACATGTTTATACATACACACACCACACACACACACATATATGTGTGTATATATACATATATATTTGTGTGTGTATATATGTATATATGTATTCATATATGTATGCTCTTTTTTAATTATTTTAAATCTTTCTCTGTGGATGGAGCTGGTTTCTGGCAAACATATAAAACTCCATTGTTGAAATGTTCATAACAAAAACAAATTCACATTTTGAACATGCAAAAGGTTTTACATATTTTTACTGTTCCACTTACTGATTGTATTTTTAATGTGTGAGTTAGTTGGTTGATTCCCTTTTCTGAAAACCTTGGCTAACTCAGATTGTCACTTACTCAAAAAGCCAAGTGCACCAATAATTATTGGTATCAATGTGAATTCATAATCTGGAAATCGAAGCTGGAGGTTTTGAAGCACTTGTCCGTAGTTATCCTCTTTCTTTTTGCTTTTCAAAGAGGTACCTGCATCAACAGAGTAGCTGACTTTTGTGACAATACATACTTGTCTGTTACATTCTGAGTTCAAATTCCACCGAAGTTGACTTTGCCTTTCACCCTTTCGGGGTCAATAAATTAAGCACCAGTTGTGTACTGGGGTTGTTCTAATCAACCAGCCCTCCTCCCAAAAAATTTCAGGCTTTGTGCCTAGAGTAGAAAAGAATACATACTTGTCTGTCTCAAAAAAACAGTATCTGGCCTGTAATGTTTATTATACTTTGTTTTGATGGGAAAAGTTGTCACGATTTGAATTAGTTGTTATTTGGAGTTAGTGCCCTCTTGGATGGGTCAGAAGGTCGTATCTCACTCAAACGTTTTAATTTGGCAGGGTTTTGATGCCCTTCCTAACACCAACCTCTATATGAAGTGCATCATATTGTGGCACCAGCACTAGAGAGACAGTCATGTCTTCAGATATACAAAAGAGTCCTCTCAACCTGGCATTATCTCTTCTTGGCTGTTTGTCATTTTGCAGAGTGCACTAGCTACATTTTATGAAGACATCAGCACTACTGAGTCTATTTGTGGTGCTTGGGCATTTGTTGGTTAGTCTGTCACGGTGAGTGGCTGAGTTGATGAATAGAAACACATTGCTTGAAGAAATAACTGACCAACACCCGCAAACATTTAGCAGATTTTACTATCGCACATAAAGTCAAACTGCATTGGCCTTTTACAGATAACAACAGCAATAATTACATACTGGGAGAGAGATAGCACTTGGAGTTTATGGAAAACTGTTGATACAGCAACATGTGGCTTGGCCAACATAACTGGAAGCAATTATGCTATATTCATGGCTACGTAGGTTCTTGATAATCTGTCTGATCCATCTGTGTGGGTCATCTGATGTGGCATAAATGGAGACACATCTTCCTCAGCTGCCTCAACGTTCTGCAGTTGATTATTGCCAAAAGTGGCCTTTTATAGGGTGCAAAAAAGAAAATTCTAGAAGATTGAATTATGTGATGGCTTAATGCTGACTGCTTAATAGACCAATCATGTGAAACTGTTGTGGTTTGCCTGTGATGTCTGGCTGCACATCCCTGGATTCAGTTTTGAATCCCTGCTACACTTGAAATCCACAAGAATAAAGAGTTGTCACTACTTTGTGGTTTTTTCCATTCATTCAAAGCAGCTTGATCAAGAATAGACAAGAGAGTAAGGAGTGAGAGTATGATGGGGCTAGGAAATAATGGGTAGGAGAAATGATGAATTGAGTGAGAGGGTGAATGTGATAGACGTTGGTGAATAGAGGGATGAGAGGGTATCAGAGAGCATGATGGGAAAAAAGGGAGTGAAGATTCTGTGGATAAGAAAGAAGGCAGATGAGGTAGCAGGGAGAAGGAGAGAGTGGGTGGCAGAGAGATTAGTTATGAAGATGAGTTAGCACAGTACTGATGGAGGTTTAACAAGAGTAGATTAAGCATTGGCTTAAATGAAGGCAAGGAGCAGCCGATGGCAGATTCACAAGGATATATTGGGTATCCTAGCCTCCATTACTACTATCATTTTAACCACTATCATTTTTACTACTATCATTTTAATGTTTGCCACATCATACTTAGGTAGCTGGGTCTTCTCCAGCATTGTTTGTCGCAAACTGTCACACTCCTTGTCACACAAACTATCTTCACATCACATAGCATTCTGAGTGCCCTGCACACCTTTACTCCATTATCATCTTGTATGCATATAATATATCCATAGCATCACAGTCTTCTCTCTCTCACACACTACAACCAATTCTATAATATTCAGTATTTCTCTCTATTTGTGCTTCATTATTCATTTACAATAACATTATACATTTAGCAGAACAGGCTTGCTTCATTTCTTTCTTGTCCTTGCAAACCCACCAGGTTCAAGGCTCACATTTCACTACCATGCAGCACTACAGTTTATACATAGATGTCTTACACTCTGTTCTTCACTCTGAGAAACAAACCCGTTGTTACAAGCAGAGGTAGTTCCACTGTTAATTAGGTCACCTAAGGTAACAAAAACTACCAACTAGCTACTTCTGGGGAGCTGTCCAGGCATTTGAGAGAATCTGTTTCCTGTGTGTTCTTAGTGCCTTCTGGGAAACTGGCCCTTATGAGCTAGGCATGGCTTGAGAAGGAACAAACAACAATTGATTACTTAGCCTGGATGAGCAAGATTTCTGTGAGAAGCCTGTGAAATTTTAAGGCATAAGTAGCCAAATCAAACTGTTACCCATGCTCACAAACAGATAGAGATAATGTAATATGAATTACAGGCTATCTATGTAGTCTGCCGTCTTTGTTTGCCTGCCTGCTTCTTGTGTATCCATAGTTTAGACTGGACATATCACATGAAGTTTCTGCCTACCCACTTTCTGGATATCAAGCAGACCATTTCTCTGATGGCTTCAGGGTCTTATCTTTCCTATTCGCTAAAACTCTAGACTTTGATAAGCTTAATTTGAGGCCTATTAGTTCCAGGTTTAGCTGCCAAGTCTGGAATTTCTCTTCAGAATCTACTACAGATTCAGCTGATTATTACAAAGGTCATCAGCTTACAAGTGTTTCCACAGACAGACAGTCTTAAGCACTTCTGTTATGGCCTGAAGGACGGTAACAAGCAGAAAGGATGAAGAACTGCTCCTTGATGGACACTTCACCTTCACACAGAATTCATCGCTGTACCCATTGCTAACTTGCATTTGGCCAACTGCACGTCTGTATGTAGCTTGCTTGGCCTTTACAAGCCATTTGGTTGCCCCTGGTTTTCTTAGTGACAACCAGATTACAGAGTGTTAAACCTTATTAGAAGCCTTCACCAGGTCAACAAATGCTAGATACTGCAGCTTACTTATAGCTAAATACTTCTTTTGCAGCTGTCTCACTAAGAAGATGCCATCAGTATTATCTCTCATTGGCACAAAGCCAAACTGCATCTCATCTAGGCTAATTCTCTTAGAGATCAGTTGTGCTAAAACTCTTTCTGTAGTAACTTTATTTCAATAAAACATACACACCACACACACACTCATACAGACACGCATACACACAGACACACGCGCGTGTTATTTAGTTAGTTTTAGCAACCATAGTTAAGACCATGTTCGAGCGTCAGCTTCATATAGTAATATATGCATGCATATATCAGTGTGTGTGTGTGTAATAAAGTTCAGCGCAAGAGAAAAACAGAGAAAGAGGAGAGGAAAAATACTGGACAACATATATACAATCATATATATATACACACACACATATATATACATATATATATATATATATATATATATATATATATGTATATATACATATATATTTGGTTGATGTGGGAGTCAGTTTCTTGCTATTCTTGCTATTCTGGAGTTCTGACTGTGTTCTCAGTGTCACCAAGCAAGTTATGTCATGACAGTCAAAAACTCAGAGGAGTAAGAGAGTAATTCAACCAAAATATAAATATAATTAATCTCAACTATAGCTGTGAGTACTTTTGCTTCTGATAGTCAATCTAAATGTATATATATATATACATAATATATTATTTGTGTGTGTGTGTGTGTTGATGCCTGCAGTCTTTCAATCCTATACAGAACAACATTAAGTAGCTTCCATTATCCTTCATCTAAAATGCTTCCCTCTAATCAATAAAATCTACTGGGTTTTATTCACCCAATATTTCCTAACTGAAGATTAAGGTTTTGATTCTTGTTTGGATTGGATATGTGTGTGTGTGTGTGTGTGTGGCTACACACGTATGTAATGTCCTTTAGTTCTTCAGTATGTTACAGCTATCTCAACCAAGACCATACTGGAACATCACCTTTAGCAGTTTTTTTTTTATCATCTCTGCATAGGAATCTTGTGTGTATGTGTGTGTGTTTGTGTGTAGTCTCTCTCTAGTTGTTTGATCAACAAACTGCTGGCAGGTCCAGGGCTTTGGTTGTTGTCTTTTGCAGATATCTGATCTGGTATTTTAGAGAACAATGTAGATAGATCATCATCATCATCATCATCATTGCTTAGCATCTGTTATCTATGTTGATACGGTTTAGATAGTTTGACAGGAACTGACAAGCCAGAGAGTTGCACCAGGCTCCATTTGTCTGTTTTGATATGGTTTCTACAGCTAGATGCCTTTCCTAATGCCAACCATTCTACAGAATGCATTGGGTGCTTTTTGCATGGCACCAGCACCAGTGCTTTCTATGCAATGCCAGAAGACTTTTGTCATGTTTTCTAATCCTTTTGGGAGAAATTTTATAAAGTTGAAGTCCTTTAAACACAGAAGTGTTACTGTATACATACCTGATGTAGGTGTTTAAGTAGAAAAATATTCAGATCTGACAGTAACTTTCATTATTTTTCTTATCTTGTATGCCAAAGTTTGACATGCAATTTTCATAAATCTGTCTTCCACATATATATATATTATAGCATGTAGTTCTTACTGGCATTCCAAACAGTAGAGGCATAATGCACAAATACTATCTCATTTGTTAAAGTCTATGACTTTTCTGATTTCCTTTGTGAATACTTTCTCTAATTTCTCTATATGGTGGGTATGGCTGAGTATATATTTTCATCTATGTTAAGGGTAGTGGATGAAAAGCCTTGTATTTGTTGATCCAAAAACGAATCGTTGAGTTGCTATTGCTGAGATAGGTGACCATGTCTTAGATAACCATAGATATATACTAATGAGTCCCTGATTGTCAGTAAAATTAAGTTTTATCAGTCTTCTCTTTCTCTACTTGGTGTTATATGCTGGATCCTCCATGGGTTTTTTAGTGATGAAATCCACTACCAGAAGGAACATAAAGGGGAGCAGTATCCATCCCTGATGTACCCCTAATGTAGTCAGCTATTTTTTTTTTCCTTTTCTGTCTTTCTCTTTCCATTATTCAAAAGAAAACACATGACTAGATTTTTTTAATCTTTGCTTGAACTTCCTATTAGTCATGCCTATGTATTATTTCCATGCCATAATGAGGTTTGGTTTTTACAAAGGTAACACCTCCTTCAGAAATTATGGCATTTACATTGTAGTATTTATTTAATGTGCAGGCATTGGTGTTTCTTCATGAACATTCTGCAGTTTTATTAATGGTTGTGTGGTAGGTTTTTCATATTGTTGGCATAACTGTAGATTAATTTAAGGTTGTCCATGTTAAAAAAACTTTCTATATTTATAGTTGGCAGATGACTTTTTTTTTTTTTTCTAGGCAGAAATATTTATAAGAAAAGTAGGGGTTTCTTAGCATGCTATGCTCCTTATTATACTATCATATTATTGTAGTTCTTGACAAATTCTAGGCTGTAGGTATCGGAATAATATTCAATCAAGTGAAATTGAGTAAAACTAGAGATTTACTTATTTTTGATGCTCAGTAATAATATTACGCAAAACTGCATGAAAACAAACACCCATATATATATATATATATATATATATATATATATAGTATAACAAAGAAAGAGCAAAGTGAAAAAATAACAGCAAAATACCCGAGACAGCAGACTAGAAATCTTAAGTAAGTGCCAAGTATTTATCACAGTTAAGAACCATAAAGATAATTTCACATCTAACTCTAAATGTAGGCTGATTAACCCAGCTAAGTCTGAAATAGAATTAGCAAGATTTTAAATAACTTTAATATTAAGAAAGCCACTACTCTGCAATGAGAGAATAATAGTATTGTTGTCATTAGCTTGTTCAGTAATATCTAGACATTTAAGGGAGAATAACTCATCTCAGCCACCTAATAGTTATAAACCTTAATGGCTGCAGAAACAGAAACATATAATTTATTTCAACATATTTCAAAACATGGTTGAAATGTGAGGACTGATGAAGTGCTTTTATGGAATTAATGATATTAATAGATAGCCTGCAATTCATATTACATTATCTCCATCTGTTTGTGGGCCTTAAAATTTCACAGGCTTCTCACAGAAATCTTGCTCATCCAGGCTAAGTAATCGATTGTTGTTTGTTCCTTCTCAAGCCATGCCTGGCTCATAAGGGCCAGTTTCCCAGTTTCAATAGTGTGTAGGTTCCCCATCTGGACAGGACATCGGTCCATTGCAGGTGAGCTGCTAGATGCAGGAGGAAAGAGTAAGAGAAAGTTGTGGTTAAAGAGTCAACAGAAGCTCGCTGTTACCTTCTGCCGGAGCCATGTGGAGCTTAGGTGTTTTGCTCATAAATACACACATCTCCTGTTCTGAGGTTCAAACCTGCAATATCTCGACTACAAATCCGCTGCTCTAACCACTAGGCCATGTGCTTCCATTAGGTAATTGATTACTGCACCTAAATGAGCTGGGTTTCTATGAGAAGCCTGCAAAATTTCGAGTCACATGGAGCTGAATCAAACTGTTTTAAATAATAAGACTGCACTGGTTTGGTCATGTGATGCATATGGATGAGGACAGCTGCATAAAGAAGTGCTGAGTTTTAATTGTGGTAGGTACTTGTGGAAGGGATAGATCCTGGAAGACATGGGACAAAGTGATGAGAAAGGATCTTCGGATGCTAGGCCTCACTGAGGAAATGACAAGGGACCGAGAGATGTGGCGATTTGCTGTACTTGATAAGACATGTCAAGCTAAGTAAAATTGCTGTCTTCCACACATACAGGCTTGTCCTTTCAGGTGCCAGTGCCACATAAAAAGTACCCATGCTGATTAACACACCTGTGCCAGTGCTGCATAAATGCACTCATTCCTGTGGCACGTAAAAAGCACCCAGCATACTCTGTTAAGTGGTTGGCATTAGGAAGGGTACCCAGCTGTTGAAACCATGCCACAACTGACAGTTGGAGTCTGGACCATCCAATCCATGCCAGCATGGAAAGCAGACATTAAACAATGATGATTTT
>NC_068982.1:126064047-126067899 GCF_001194135.2 Octopus bimaculoides
AGCAAATCACCACATCTCTCGGTCCCTTGTCATTTCCTCAGTGAGGCCTAGCATCCGAAGATCCTTTCAATAATTCTAAATAAATGTTTAATGACTAAATTAATAACATTTTAACATCTTTTATGCATACACACACACACATGTATATATTTCACACTCACACACACTATTCTCGCATTTACACACACGCATGTGCACCTTCTCTTGTTGGGATCACTAGCACTATTATATATATATATATATATATATATATATATAAATAATATATATATATAATTTAATTTATATAAGGGCATTACTATACAATAATGCCTCACACTTTGAGGGACTTCATAAGTCAAAACTACCAAATATATATATATATAATCATTTTAATGGTCCACTTTTCTGTGTTTACATAAGCCAGATGGAATTTCTATGTGTGGACACCTTTCTAATGCTTACCCTCACCTATTTCCAAATAAGGAAATATTTTCCCCTGACCAGGCATATTTTCAAGAAAGATTACACTACTTGTATGATGGTGAAGCTTGCTTAGAATGATGTCAATACAAGAAAAACACATACACATTCAATGGCCCTCTTTTGGTTTTTGTCTACCAAATTCACTCACAAGGCTTTGGTCAGCCCAGTTCTGTAGTATAAGATTCGTCCAAGGTGCCACTTAGTGAAATAAAACCAAAAGCATGTTATTAGGAAACAAACCACAGCATGGTGAATGATTAGAAAACAAGAGGTTGAAATAAGAGGAGATAATAATAAAAAAAGGGGGTTGAATGAAAGGGAGATAATAATAGTGCTAGTGATCCCAACAAGAGAAGGTGCACATGCGTGTGTGTAAATGCGAGAATAGTGTGTGTGAGTGTGAAATATATACATGTGTGTGTGGGTGTGCATAAAAGATGTTAAAATGTTATTAATTTAGTCATTAAACATTTATTTAGAATTATTGAAAGATTCTGTCATGAGAAATGCACAGCAAAAATTGGAAAAAATCTAGGATATGGCAACTAAGATGTCTGAAATGTATTGGCAAAGTAAGACCAGTAAGATGATTTAGGTAAAGCTTTATCTACATCTTTGAGCATACAATATTTATGCAATGAATGTGCTGTAATGATTGAGATGGAAGATCTTTTAGCTGTTTGGTTAGAAGATTATTATCAGAAATGGATTCCAAATGATACAAATAATAATCATGCATAAAGCTCTTAGCTTGTTTTCCCATCTTAAAGAAGTGTATTGAAAGAGGACAATGTAATGTTCACAGCAAACAAAAGAAGTGGGTGGTTTGAAAACTCTAAATCTAGATTTGGATTGAAAAATGTCAAAATAACAGTAGATATTGCAAACACAGATAAAGACACCTCTTTTAAATTTCCTGTTGAATTTCAAAAATAATTGAAGAAAATTATGATGATTATTGTCATATTTTCAGTGTGCATGACACTGGCCTTTTCTAGAAGAAAATTTCCATCCAGAAATCTTTTGACAAAGCATGAAGCATCATATCCTGGATGTATGATATATGAAAAGATTGCATTACAATTATACTTCAAGGCAATGCTGAAGGAAATTTTTAATTAAATCTTTTACTTGTATATTGAGCTCAAAATCCTAAGGCATTAAAAGGCTACAATAAACAAACAGTTCTCATTATTATGCTTTAAGAGCTTAGCTGGTAAAAATGAGTAGTACCTGTATTTCAAAGGACCAGCCTTGTCTGGTTCTGCATCATGCTGCATCTCCCTGAGAACTACATTAAGGGTACATATGTCTGTGAATTGCTCAGCCACTTGCATGTTATCTTCATGAGCAGGCTGTTCCATTGATCAGATCAACTGGAACCAATCTCACATACCACCCTCAATTACTCTACTTCCTTTATCCTTTTGTATGTCTATATATGAAAGACTTTTTTGGTCTGTCCTCATCATTCTACCTAAACCCATCTTCCCTTTTCCATCCACTTTCCCATTCACTTCAATTATCGCATTGTCATTCAAATGTCTCATCTTATCCCCTGTAATGACCACTCACTCACTGCCATCTGTCACTGTCTCTTCCCCAACAGTTTCTCCTACACCTCAATATCTTCTCATCTCTCTCCCTCTGGACTCTTCCCCTCCCATGACCCACACTGACTCCCTTTACATCTTCGCTGCCCTCACCTATATTCTCTTTACCTGGACCCCTCCCTCTTCATGCCCCACCTCATTACCCTTACCACTCTGTGCTTCCCTTTCTCACTAACCATAGAAACTAATCCTTTCCCTTTTTCCTGTCCCTTCCATACTCTCCTCTCCAAAAGTAACTATACTACCCTGTAACTCTCCTCAACCACACTCTCACAACTATAAATCTGTTTGTCTCATCATAGTTAACCCTTGCTTAAATCTCTCTCTCTCTCCTCTTTCTGTTATAGATGCCCTTTATGCTGTTTAGCTTTACAAGTTACAAGGCAACCTCTCTGTTGCTGGTGTCACAAAAAATGCACTCAGTACGCTCTTCAAAGTGGTTGTATTGGGAAGGGCATCCAGCTGTAGAAACTGTGCCAAAAGAGATATTAGAGCATTACGCTCTTTTACTCTTTTACTTGTTTCAGCCATTTGACTACGGCCATGCTGGAGCACCGCCTTTTAGTCAAGCAAATCGACCCCAGGACTTATTCTTTGGAAGCCTAGTACTTATTCTATCGATCTCTTTTGCCGAACCGCTAAGTTACGGGGGCATAAACACACCAGCATCGGTTGTCAAGCGATGTTGGGGGACAAACACAGACACAAACATATATGCACACACACACACACACACACACACACATATATATATATATATATATATATATACACATATATACGACGGGCTTCTTTCAGTTTCCGTCTACCAAATCCACTCACAAGGCTTTGGTCGGCCCGAGGCTATAGTAGAAGACACTTGCCCAAGGTGCCACGCAGTGGGAATGAACCCGGAACCATGTGGTTGGTAAGCAAGCTACTTACCACACAGCCACTCCTGCGCCTATTACATTACATAATCTTTTATCTTTTACTTGTTTCAATTATTAGACTGTGGCCATGCTGGGGCACTACTTTGAAGGGCCCAGTCTAACAAATCAACTCTAATACTTATCATTTTAAAGTCTTGCACTTATTCTGTCTGTCACTTTTGTCAAACTGCTAAGTTATAGGTACTTAAACCAATAACAATTGTCAAGCAGTGGTGGAGGACAAGTACAAACTCAAGCACACAAACAAACATACATACATACATACATTAATTAATTAATTAATTAATTAAAAGTCAGTTTGAATCTTGTTTGCTTGCAATGTTACCCAGCCAAACTAGTGCATAATGAGAAAATACTATGAATTAAGTTTACCCTGAAATGTTAATACGAATGGAATGAAACAAGTTTCATGCAAATCAGAGCTGTAGTTATTGAGATATTCGGGGTTTGGAGGTATAAATACTCAAGACGATGTATAATGGGAAAATGTTCCAAATATAACTTCATCCTGAAAGGGAAGAAACTCTAACCTTTCGATTAGACAGTGATTTCACAATGAAAATATACGATTTGTGTTTTTATAGTAAATGTTTCTATTTTAAATTTTGTTAAACACAATATTTTAATCATTTAGAAATATTTTTAAGTGAATGTCATTTCAGAATTGTAAGTTGTTTGTACAGTAAGTAGTTATGTTTTAGCTTTCTTTAAATAGTCAATATTTTAATGTTTTTTAATTATTTTCAAGTGAATACCATTACGAAAATTTTTTTTGACATTTTAAAAATATATTTTAAAGGGAAAATGACTTTAAAAATACAGTAAATATCTTGTAAAAGACC
>NC_068982.1:126068301-126074726 GCF_001194135.2 Octopus bimaculoides
ATATATATATATATATATATATATATATATACATAAAGCGATGAGCTGGCAGATACGTTAGCATGCCAGCTGTAGAAACACTGCCCAATCAGACTGGAGCCTGGTGCAGCCTCTTGGCTTCCCAGACCGCAGTCGAACCGTCCAACCCATGCCAGCATGGAAAACGGACGTTAAACGATTATGATGATGAAAAGAATAACATCTATATAAGTACTTCATTAGCTTAAAGCTGTTTCTGCTATAAGAAGCAGTGCACTCAGAGCTGAGTGGTTGTGTAAGCTAATGAAGGTAACTCCCGTTCCTTTGCCATTCATTAACTGATATTACACTCTGTACTCACCTAGTGCTTCACTCTAAAGCATATGTATATTGAGTTCTAACTAATAAATAGTATCACTAGGTCTAAGCAAAATCATAATGGATATAAACATACACACATGGAAATATATACATATATATATATATTTGTTGTTGTTGTTGGCATTCTGTCGCTTACGACGTCGAGGGTTCCAGTTGATCTGAATTAACGTGCAAGTGGCTGAGCACTCCACAGACACGTGTACCCTTAACGTAGTTCTCGGGCATATTCATCGTGACACAGTGTGACAAGGCTGACCCTTTGAATTACAGGCACAACAGAAACAGGAAGTAAGAGTGAGAGAAAGTTGTGGTGGAAGAGTACAGTAGGGTTCAGCACCATCCCCTGTGGGAGCCTCGTGGAGCTTTAGGTGTTTTCGCTCAAGAAACACTCACAACGCCCGGTCTGGGAATTGAAACCGCAATCCTATGACCGCGAGTCCGCTGCCCTAACCACTGGGCCATTGCGCCTCCACTCTCTCTCTCTCTCTCTCTCTCTCTCTCTCTCTCTCTCTCTCTCTCTCTATCTATATATATATATATATATATATATATATATATATATATATATACACACACACACACATTTATATATATATATATGCAAATTTGTTTCTATACATGCACACACACACACACACACACAACTTTTGCATGTAATTTGTGAAATACTCTAAGTTCAAAATGTATGCCCTGTGTTCTTTAAAACGTTACCTTTGACAGAATCTTATCTAAAAATTGTAAATTTTTGAGCCACCTCCATTGCCTGTTCAAGTAAGAACATATCCAGGTGTGACTGATGTGTCAGGTATTGTTTTGTAGACATTTCCTTCCAATTCCAATACAGTTTGAAGGTGTTGATAGCTTCTCTGGTTTTTGTTCTCCTTTTTCTATTTGATGTTTTGGGGAAGAACATTGAATTAAAACAGGACCATTTAAGGTGTTAAACATATAGTGTAAAAGCATGTGTGAGTGTGACTTGCCTGGAGAAGGGTAGCTCTTGAACTGTACACTAACATCATTTGGATAATATTGATGGAATATTTTCTCTTTTCTGAAAATAATGTTGAAATTATGGCGTCGTTGAATCTACATGCTTTGAGGCAATCCAAGTTATCGACATTTGCCATGTTATGTATTATATTGTGTTAATCATTCTCTATAGTGCTTTGATACTTACGATTTTTGTTTTAGGGAGAACACAGGTAACAGCAGCAGCAATAGTGTAGATGTGACTGTGAAAAAAAAAATCAAGTGGAGAATAGTGTAGTGACGATAACATCTGGGTTTCTGAATAGAAAGTTCTTAAAGCCCTAAAGCTCAACTTCTACTTTAATGTTAATGTCCCTTTAGCTAAATTAATTGTCAACAACAACACCTTAATCCCTAATGGTATTTGTTGTTGAGGAGTGGTTTCTCCGGAGAAAGAATTTATTTGTTCTTTATTTTGTTTTTGAAAAAGTGGGAAGAAAGAAAAAAAGAATGAATTGAAGTGTGTCTTGGTATCTTGGTTCAGTATCATGTGAGTTTTGACTATGATAAACTAGTGTTGGGCTGCTGTACCACTGCAATCTAACAGTATTCTCTTTCTCTGTCTCTCTCTCTCTCTCTCTCACACACACACACACATACACACACACACACACACACACACACACCATCATCATCATCATTATTATTATTATTTTAAAATCCCACTTTCCCATGCTTGCATAGGTCAGGTAGAATTCTTTGAGGCAGATTTTCTGTCATCAACCCCTTCCTCAGTTTCCAAGCAAGGTAATATTTCCCCAAGGCCAACCAGACATATTTTTGCAGGATGTTGGAAATAAATGATGATGATGATGATGATGCTCATTTACAACTGTTGCTTGATGGCAATATAAGGCACATGCACATACACACACAAGCATATTTAAAATGAACATCTTTCAGTTTGTCAGCTAAATCCATTCACAAGGCTTTGGTCAACCCAGTGCTATAGAAGAAAATACTTGCCGATGTTGTGGGACTAAACCTGAAACTATGTTATGTTTGGGAAGTAAAATTTTTCACCACATAGTTATGCATGCACCTTATTTTGTTATATATAAAAAATGATGTTAATAATGATTATTATATACAGGTGTATGTGTGTAAATTTATTTCATTGAAAACATACAGTTATTCACTGTGGTGTCCCTATTTGCAGTTCAGCTACAATTGGTGATGCTACCATGTCAGGTTTAGCTGCAATTGGTGACTTTTGTTGACATTACATATATATGTGTGTGTGTGTGTGTGTGTGTGTGTGTGTGTGTGTGTGTGTGTGTGTGTGTGTGTGTATATATATATATATATATATATTCTGTCCAACCCATGCTAGCATGGAAAGCGGACGTTAAACGATGATGATGATGATGATATATATATATAGAAATATATATATATATACATGTGTGTGTGTGTATCACTGTCATCTTATCTGCTCATGTATATATTCATCTGTATATGTATATGCACGCTGTCATCAACCTTGATTTCTGATGGGATTGTATGAATATTTATTATATACGCTATAATAAATATATATGTATATGTAGTTATGTCTCCGGCTTGAATATGTGTTGGTTTTGACCAGGAATTACTTGATACCTGAATCTGTCTTCCCTTATTGAATTTATATATATATATACAGGGTTGGCCAAAAATCACCTGACAGTAAATCAAAACCATTTAATTCCAAGATTTATTTATGTTTAACAACTGAATGAATTTAATGAAAGCATCTAAATATGAAACATCATGAAGATTGTTTAAACTAAAGTCCTTCTTAACTGTCACATTTTTCCATTTGAGTCAATACAGAATTACAGAAAGTATTTATGGAATTTTGATTTACTGTCAGGTGGCTTTTGGCCAACAAGTCATGGCCGATGCCAGTGCTAGTGGCACGTAAAAAGCACCGTTCAAGCATTGGGCCTCATAGAGGCAGTGACAGGTGACCATTACTCTTGGCGATATACTGTGCTTATACCAAGTGAGACCGTAGTTGTGGCTGATGCTGGTGTCAGGTCAGTGGCACGTAAATAATGCCCACTACACTCTTGGAGTGGTTGGCATTTGGAAGGGCATCCAGCTGTAGAAACCTTGCCAAATCAGATTGGAACCTGTTGTAGCCCTGCCAGCTTACCAGTTTTCAGTCAAACCATCCAACCCATGCCAGCATAGAAAGCAGACGTTAAACAATGATGATGAATACATATAAGTTACATGGTCTGTATCAAAAATTATCTTGAAATGAACTACCTCGACTTTGTAAAATATCAATACTTTTGTTCAGTAATACTGTAATATATTTATTCTCCCTTTTGTCAATCTCTCTCTCTCTTTCTCTCTCTCTCTCTCTCTCTCTCTCTCTCTCTCTCTTTCCTTTTCCTTGTTTATAGTCTCACACTCATTGCATGTATTCTTCCCTATTATATCTTTGGCCATGATTGCTCATTTATATTTCCTAACTAGAATATACTTATCAATCACAGAAGCACTAATGTTCAGAATCTGAGAGTCTTAACTCAGAGTCTTTGCCAATTAACCATGCTCTCTACAAACATATGTGCATGTCTACATTATGTGATGTTTATGGATAATGCCTCAATTAATTGTACACCAAACTCTTAAGTTTGGAAGTCCAAAATAAATTCTGTATTAAAACCAACTTAATAGTTTATACATTTAGAATTAATGAAGTACCAATCCTGCTTCTGTCTGGCTTGAGGCTTTTAACATATCTGTTTTAACACACCTAAAGTCTTGGCAGCCTGATCATCTTTCATCTTTTTAATTGCTTGTTATGTCAGTACTACATGATTCTCTGTGGTTGGCTTTCCAATTTGGTTGCTTTCATTTTCTCTTTCCATTCATATTCGTTCTTTAGTAATTTTCAAGCATTGATTACTTATTGGCCAAATAATAACCAAGTGCAAAAGTGGTCTACATTGAGGTGCACAGAATTTTCCCTAATTGCATTGTTGAAATATTTCCTATAATTTTCGTCTCTCTATCATATACATTTAACAACTGTTCATTTAACAACACAAATACTGTATTTCTCTAAGTATCACTAAGCATCATCATCAGCATTATAACATTCTCTTTTCCATGCTTGCATGGGTCAGATGGTATTCATTGAGACAGATTTTCTATTACCAGGTGCCTTTCCTATCACCAACCTTCACCTGTTTTTAAGCAAGGTAATATTTTCCTATGATCAGATATCTTTTCAAGGAAGATTAAAAAGGAACGACACTGCTTGTATGACAGTGAAGCTCATTTAGAACCATCACATGAAGTCAACACACACACAAACACACACACACACACACACACACACACACACACACACACACACACACACACACACACACACACACACACACACACACACACACACACACACGCGCACACACACACACATGACAAGCTTCTTTCAGTTTCCATCTACCAGATTCACTTGCAAGGCTTTAGTCAGCCCAAGGCTGAAGTAGAAGACACTTACCCTAGTTGCCATCAGTAATAAGACACTTAATTTAAATTTTTTGCATCTAAAATTTTAGGGTATGCAAATAGACTGAAATCATAGAGAGGAATGTTGAGAGGAAAGAAATACATTTAAGTTGGAACTGAAATTTCAAATTAGTTTAAAACTTCAACTTTTTATTTAAGCTTAAGTTTCATATTTTTCCTGTGTACAATTTTGATTTGCAGAAACATTTCAGTTTTATGAAATATAACTTTAAACCTGAAAATAACTACAAAAAGGAGATTTAGTCTGAATCCCCAACCTGGATTAAATATTTCTTCAAATGTAGATTGGCAGCTTCTCACTTTCTTCAAATAAGCAATTTTTCTCTTCTTAATCAAGTCACATCCACAAATACTTTCATTATCATCATCATCATTTAACATCCCTTTTTCTATGTTGGTATGAGTTGGACGGTTCAACAAGAACAGACGAGCCAGAGGGCTCTGCCTGGTTCTCTGCTTTGGCTTGGTTTCTACAGCTGGATGCCCTTCGTAATGCCAACCACTTCACAGTGTGTACTGGATGCTTTTTACTTGGCATCAGCATCGATAAGGTTGTCAAGTACCTACAAGATAAGACTCCTCAGCTGAGTGGAAGATAGACTGGAGAAAGAAACTATGATAGAGGGAGAGTAGCCAAGTGTCTTGCTGAAGAGGTAACTACATGGCTTGCCCATCTGGAAGAGAGAGAAAAAAACAGTGAGAGAGAAGAAAGAAAGAAACATAATCTAGACACAACTTTCTGATTTGAAATAATGACAGTGGACAGAGTTAAGCCGAAAGTCATGTATGATGTATTATAATTCTTATGGAAGTACTGAACTGCTCAATAACTCTACTTCAAGAATTTAGAACATTTAAATGATATGGAAAGGTCAAAAATGAAGAGCTTATTTTAGGTTGTTTTTATCCATTGCAAAGCAAGGATTAAGATTGGAGTTACGCTAAAAGTTACCAGAAGTGTTTAATAATCCATAAAGGGATTCTTTCTCCATTTGTAATTATACTCTGTATGGTGTATAAGTGAAATGCAAATGCTGATATGAGTGAAAGTGATAGATCATGCTAATAAATGGACATCAGATTGTAAAAACACTGAGCACAATATGAGAGGTTTCTTTTGATAGTATTAGCATTGATAATAAAGAAGTGTTGTGATCCGATGGTTGATCATAACTGGGAAAGGGTTGACCTAGGAATATCTATATATATAAAAATGAGAATGTGTGTCTGTCTGTGTGAATCCCTAAAACTCGAGAACTACGCAACCCATTTCATTCAAATTTTACAGATGCCTTACTTAGGGTTCCATAATATCTCCTCCACTATTTAAGTATTACGCGTCAAAAGTGAAACAAAAACACTCATGTCAAATACTTTCACTTTAAAAATGAAACTATTCCACTAACTGAAACAATCACATTTCGATACTGTAATGACAGATACTTTCAGAGAGAGAGAGATGTATATGTATATATATAGATGTATATGTACACATATATGTA
>NC_068982.1:126076194-126078796 GCF_001194135.2 Octopus bimaculoides
CTCTACTACCTCTGTCAAATGAATCACCAAAATTGGCCTTTCATTATTTATAATCTGTACCTGTTTGTTTGGTTATGAAATAAAATACACAAAACTTGTTTCTGAATTACGTGTATTTACTTTATATACATATGAGTTGAGAACTTTCTTCTAGCATTCCACTTAATGTCTATGTTCCATGCTGGCATGGATTGGAGAGTTATTAATGTAGAAATATGGTATCGTAGCTACTAACAGTTGAGGGTTGCGTAGTCTAGACGGCGTTTTTAGATTTCATTATTCTCTTTAACCCGGGCAACGCCGGGTATTTCTGCTAGTATAAAATAAATAGATGCAAATGAAGGGACCTATTCAAATAATTGAAGGAAATATAATACTGGAAATCCATTTAACTGAAGCCAATATAAAGGACAGACATAAAGCCTAGCAATAAGGCTTGTATCACCAATGAAGTTTTTCTTATTTCACATGTTAGTTTCTTAGTTTGTTGAGAATATTTACATCTCTTAGAGACTCAAAGTCGATCAAGTGGCACATTTTCAGAACTTGATGTTTCTCCTTCTTCTGCCTACTGAGCTGGTTACAAGTGTTTATGGAATCTCTGTTGCAAGCTGTAAAATCTACGTACCATATTGGAAGCATTTGTTTGCTTTCAAGTAAACAAATATGTATATGTAAATCTAAACTGTGGCTCTGTCAGAAATTTTAACAACCAATAACTACTTCACCTTAAGTGACAAAGCTTTATTTACACACACATACACACACACACATATACATACATGCACACACGCACACAAATACAAACACACAAACATGTATTTATATTTATGCATGTATATAATTATTATTATTATTAGTATTAATTACTTAATTAAGTTTTGACACAATTTTGTACTAAAAGTTCAATTACAGTGCCTGTATAGAACCAAAAAAAAAAAACCCGAAGAAATTGTAGAAATATTCACTACATTGAAAACGTTATAATAAATCAATTTGTCATAAGATATTTGGAGAAAATATGTTTTAATTTGTTTTAAAATAGTACATAATCATTTGGTGCTCTTCTTTTGGCTGGGAATGAATTTCTGGAGTGTGAAGGTGTATACTAAAAAGTTTCACTAAATGAATTGTTGGTGAAGGGATGAAAAGGACATCTTCTGATTCAGAACTGAGGACCTGTGGTGGTATGCCAAAAAGTCCTTCAAATATGTAGAGAGTTTAAATTTTACTCAAAAATAGCCAGGTAATGAATGCGGTTCAATTAATGGTAGTGGGGTAACATGTTCACATCTGCATTGTCTTTTAACAATCTAATCAAATATTTTGAATGATCTGGAGCTTTAATAATATCTGCCTTCTACTGGATGCTGGATGGAATACTCCTTTACTTGATCCCATCAATAATGGAGCAGTACATTTTATATATGTATATATACACACACACACACACACATATTTGCCATACTTGACCACTAAATTTACAGGTTTTTTTTCATTCTCTCTCTGTTTCTTTTTTGTTTTTTCTCTTATTCCTTTCTGTTGAAGAGCGTAGGCTTGAAACATAAAAGACTTTTTCATTTTTCTGAGCATCAGACTAATACATCTGCTGGGGTCTGGTAAGCCAGGAGGCTGCACCAGGCTCCAATCTGATCTGGCAGAGTTTCTACAGCTGGATGCCCTTCCTAACACCAAGCACTCCAAGAGTGTAGTGGGTGCTTTTACGTGACACCGGCACAAGGGCCAGTCAGGCGATTCTGGCAACGATCAGGCTCAAAAGGTGTTTTTAACGTGCTACCTGCACAGGAGCCAGTCTGGCGGCACTGGCAATGACCATGCTCGAATGTTGTTTTTCATGTGCCACCAGCATACGTGCAGGTAAGGCAACGCTGGTAACAATTTTGCTCAAATGGTGCTATTTACGTGCCTGCAGTACGAGAGCCAATCTCCTCAAGAACTACATTAAGTGTACACATGTCTGTGTAGTGCTCAGCCAGTTGCATGTTAATTCTATGAACTGGCTATTCCTTTGATTGGATCAACTGGAACCCTCATCGTTGTAACCAGACAGCTGTAGTGGATGGTTATCCCCTGTCAGCAATATAGACCTGAGTGCTTTTATGCACCACAAGCGCATACAAGAGGTCCTTTCATGGTAAATAATTCAGTATTCCTCTTTTAGGGGAAGATAAATATTACCTTTTGGTCTTGATATCGCTTCTGTTGCTGTTTATTATATATCTATATTTCTGAGATGAAGTACTTCATGAATGCTAAATGTCCACACACTTTACAAATGCTAACTTTGTTATGGATAACACATATCATCATCATCATCATCATCATCATCATCGTTTAACGTCCGTTTTCCATGCTAGCATGGGCTGGACGATTTGACTGAGGACTGGTGAAACCGGATGGCAACACCAGGCTCCAATCTAATTTGGCAGAGTTTCTACAGCTGGATGCCCTTCCTAACGCCAACCACTCAGAGAATGTAGTGGGTGCTTTTACGTGTCACCCGCACGAAGGCCAGTCAGGCGGTACTGGCAACGGCCATGCTCGAAATGGTGTCTTTTATGTGCCACCCGCACAAAAGCCA
>NC_068982.1:126083344-126085555 GCF_001194135.2 Octopus bimaculoides
CTCCTACATCACTATTCTCTCTCCTACACTGTCTTGTGACACGAAATACCTCAAGTCTTTGGTCCTCACGGCGCAGAACATTGGCAAATCTTTTCTTATCTGCCTCCCCTCTGGCTAAATAAACCTGTCACCTAGCTTCCCTTCTGGCAGATTGGTACAATTCCCTGCTACCACCGTTCTTCCAGTCCTTCCAAGCCTGTTTCTTTTGTCTAATAGTCCTGTCTACCTCCTTGTTCCACCACCACGTTATTTTGGGTCGAGAAGGGACTTTGCACCAACCACAGATCTCATTGGTGGCCCTCAGCAGGTTGTCCCGTAGAAACGTCCAGTTGTCCTCTACATTGTGTGAAGCTACATCCCCCTCTATTTCGTCAAAGGCTTCGAGTAATAGGTCCCTAAATCTCTGTCCATTTGCAGGATCTTTGAGCTTCCATACCCTTCTCCTCCAAGCTGGTCGTCTTCTGGGCAGCCACTTAGCTCTGATCCTAAAGTCACTATCTACTAGTCTATGTTGTGGGGTACATTCTTCGCCTGGGATGTGTGTGTGTGTGTGTGCATGCATGCATGCATGTGTGTATACTTGTATATCTACTAATTTATATGTATATCTGTTAAACACAATCCTGATGTCCATATAGAAAATTTGATGTTTACTATAATTATCTTTCATTCAATTCATTGTTTTGCCTTTTCTAAAACTATAATTAATGATGAAAATTGTATTTAAATTCAGTAATCTATTTGATCCAAATATTTTTAACTGAAATAATTGTACTCTATTAATATATTAATATATAAGCACATTACATATAATATCGCACTATAATTCAGATTTTAAAATATATTTTTCCTAATTTAATATTTAAGTGTAATAAACTTTATATGTTGTTAATATAGATACATGCATACTTATATATATATGAATATGTATATTTACATATATCTATACACAAATATAAATACATACATGCATACATATATTTACACACACACATATATATATATATATATATATATATAGATAGACAAATTGTGCTTAACTGATACACACAATTATGCATATATATCTATATTTATGTGTATATGTGTGAGTGTGTGTATCTATCTATCTGTCTGTCTGTCTATCTATCTATCTATTTATCTATCTCTGTATGTATGTATGTATCTATCTATCTATCTATATATCATCATCATCATTGTTTAACATCCGCTTTCCATGCTAGCATGGGTTGGACGATTTGACTGAGAAATGGTGAAACCAGGTGGCTATACTAGGCTCCAATCTGATTTGGCAGAGTTTCTACAGCTGGATGCCCTTCCTAATGCCAACCACTCAGAGAGTGTAGTGGGTGCTTTTACGTGTCACCCGCATGAAGGCCAGTCAGGCGGGTACTGGCAACGGCCACTCTCAAAATGGTGCATTTTATGTGCCACCCGCACAAGAGCCAGTCCAGGGGCACTGGCTGTCCAACCCATGCAAGTATATATAGCCTCCTCTGGCCCTGTGCCGGTGGCATGTAAAAAGCACCCACTTCACTCTCGGAGTGGTTGGCGTTAGGAAGGGCATCAAGCTGTAGAAACACTGCTCAATCAGACTGGAGCTTAGTGCAGCTTCCTGGCTTCCCAGACCCCAGTCAAACCGTCCAACCCATCCCAGAGGACGTTAAACGATGATGTTGATCATGATGAAAATATAAATATTATTAAAATAACATTAATACCTAGCAAGAATAAAGCTTTAAATATATATATATATATATATGTAAACACACATATATATAGATACATAGAAATGCATAAATGTATATAGCTGTATGTATGTATGTTCATGCATGTATATATATGTGTGTGTGTGTGTATATATATATATATATATGCGAGTAAAAATAAATACAAAAAAAGGGGGGGTTTTTGTATGATTGTGTATAGAGGAATATATTATTTTGTTTAAAAGAGTTCCAACACTGTCTGTTTTTTATGTTTTATTTATATTCCTGCAAAACCAATGTGGGATATAGAATATGGAATATACAATATATAATATAATATACAATTTATAATATAAAATAAAAATGAATGGTACTATGAAATAAAGTATTGAATGTCTTATTGAATATATGGAATATGTCTTATTGAATAGATGAAATATTGAGTGTTCAATATAAAGGATTAAATATATAAATATATAACACTCAATATTTCATCTATTCA
>NC_068982.1:126085809-126098253 GCF_001194135.2 Octopus bimaculoides
ATATATATATATATATATATATATATATATATATATATATATATACATATACACATATGTATACACAAGCTTCGTTTGTTTATTTACGTTTGTCGTAATTTGAATTTAACACACATATATGTATATATGTGTATGTGTGTGTGTGTGTGTATGTATGTGTTTCTATAATTTTCAGGATCCAATAGAATATATATATATATATATATATATATATACATACACACACACAAATATGTATAAAGCTTAGTCATGATTTCTCAGTATCTGTACATTTGGTTCTAGCATTCAGATTTCATAATTTATTAGAAATATTTAGTTCAGTATCTTTGAAACAATCTTTGCAACTCTTGTGAAAATAAATCATGACTCAAATCTATGGGAAAAAGTAATATTTGCGAATTATTGATCTTTTAAGAAAAATTTAACTGAATCTAACCATTTGTCATTTTACACAAACTGAACGTTAACTGAACTTATGCATCCATAATATCCATGGCAACCAACATGGTACAATTTAACTAGCTGAACTATACCTAGCATTTATAATGCATTAGTTGTGCACGCAGAATGTTCACCTACTCTCGGTGGCTTGTGACGCACTACCAACCCACCTGAATGCTTGAAATCCTGAGTTCAAACCGTCTTAACGTTAATTTAGAGGCTTTGTGTTTTGTAGACAAAACATCAGATATTTTTGTTAGTTAATTATGGAATGTATTTTGTTTGTTTTTTTCTCGTTGCAAAGTGACATTTTCTGTAATGTTTTCTGATTAAGCTATTTAGATAATAACTAAAACTTTTTGGTTTATTATTAAAGTAATTAGTTTATTAAAAAAAAAAATTTAAAAAAAACCTGTCCATCCAATCACTAAGTAGTTTAGATAATAACAACACCAACAATCATCGTCATCATCAACATCGTTATTATTAAACTGTTAGATTTATTACCAAACTTTACACTTCATTTAACTTTTATTTCATAATTAATCTGTTCACCTTACTGATAATCTACTCTGTCTGTTAGTATACTGTTTGTTGAGTTTTCGTAAAGGTAGTTTGGGTACTCATGTGTTCTGTGATTATCTGTTTATGCATTGCTCTTCCCCTCTCTCTCTCTCTCTCTCTCTCTCTCTCTCTCTCTCTCTCTCTCTCCCCCTCTCTCTCATTCTTAAACATGTACACATTGGTAATTAAGCAAAAAGTGAATTATAAAACTATTCTAATTAATATATGAGTGTATTAGAAGGCAAAAAATTAACTGCAAATTAAGCTATCATGTTTATATATATATATATATATATATATATATATTCTTTACATTTTGTATTGGGTTCTGTATTACATAATTTTAAATCCCCCCTTTAAAATATACCCCTACATGGCAAGTTTTCTATGTATGCATTGGTCTGCTCACCTATGTCTGTATGTGTGTATGTTATCAGTTAGTTATCCATAAGTGAGAAAAGAGAATACTCATTATAAGAAATAGAAATATAGTGCTTATATCTTTATATCGTTGAGAAATATATTACTGGTTATGGCATATAACTCATTAGTATGTTACCATTGATTTCATGCCGACTATTGCAATTAGCAGAATCGGCAATTGTTAGATATGCTGGCCATCAGTATTGCCAAGCACAATAGTTGGCACAGAACCAATAATTGCATTCCAACAAATTATACATTAGAACCAGTAATATACTGTACAACAATATAAATGTGTGTGTGTGTGTGTGTGTGTGTGTGTGTGTAGAATATATATATATATAAGGTTGAGGAGGGTATTGGATTTAACCAAACCCAGGCGGATACAGGTAATACTGAGTAAGTGCTGTATACCGATTAGTTTGCCCCAGTCGTTGTATGAACAAGATTGGGTATTATAAGTCGTGTATTAGCGTGTGTATATGTAAATATATAAAAACAAAAAGATAAAGAGACATATATATATATATATATATATATAACCATCATCATCTAAAGTCTGTTTTCTATGCTGGCATGGATTGAGTTGTTTGACTGAGGTCTGGAGAGCCAGTGGCTGCACCAGGCTCTAATCTGATCTGGCAATGTTTCTACAGCTGGATGCCCTTCCTAACACCAACCACTCCGAGAGTGTAGTGGGTGCTTTTTACATGCCACCTGCACAGGAGCCACTCAGGTAGGCCTGGCATTGATCATGTTTGGATGGTGCTTTTTACATGCCACTGGCATGGGAGCCGATCAGACGGACCTGGCATCGACCACGTTCGGATGGTGCTTTTTACATGCCACCGACATGGGAGCCAGTCAGCGGGCACTGACCACAGCTACGATATTGGTTTTACTTGACTCAACAGGTTTTCTCAAACATATATCACCCGATGCATCAGGGGTATTCTTAACATGTGTGGCTGTGATCTCATAATGTGGTGCTCCAGCCTGGCTGCAGTTAAATGACTGAAACAAGTAAAAGAATAAAAGAATATAGAACTTTTTTTTGGAATTATGTCTTCTAGAATCCCCAACTTTTGATTTGCAAAACTGATGGGTTAAATGATATTCCATGAGGTAGCCTACCTGATGATCCATATAACTCAATGTAAATGCAAGAAGACTTGTTCCATACACTTTAACATTGGTTGAGTTCTGTTGTATACTATATTGGCATACTGTTGGTTATAATGATACAGGTTCCACTTTATCTGATCAATGGAACAGCCAGCTTGTGAAATCAATGTGCATGTGGATGAGACATGTACTCTTAACATAGTTCTCAGAGAGATTCAGCGTAACACAGGATGTGACAAAGTTGGCTCTTTGAAGTACAGGTATAACTCATTTTTCCCAGCTGAGTGAAATAAAGTGTCTTGCTCAAGGACACGACACCTTTGGGAATTGAACTCATAACCTTATGATCATTAGCTGAATACCCTTAGTCACTAAACCATGTGCCGTCTGTTGTATACTTCTCCTATAAATAAAATTAGCATGAAGAATCTCTATCCAATTTAATCTCTTTCACTTTTAGTTCAGATATTGTTTCTTAAAGTGAAACCTCAACATATTATTTCAATAATTTAAAACTTCTCAATTTGTATAGCAGTAAAATTATCTCAAACCAAACACAATCTCTGATTAACAGAGAAAGCCAAACCATGACTGATAACTTTGATAATGATCATTTTTTTTTTTTGTAATATTTTCAATATATCACATTTTGGAATATCATAAGAACAAACAGCTGAGCCAAATATTTCACATTGTTATACACAACCTTCAGTCCTTGAATAAGTATTATATTTTTAGTTTCTGACTTAGTAACCTCTGACACAGCATATATGCATACATGCATACATACATACATACAAACAAAGATAGAACCTTGTATCTTGGTTGGAAACAGGCTTCCCCCTCAGTAGAAGATAATTAAAAAAAATAGAAGCAATACATACATACATACATACATACATACATACATACAAACAAAGATAGAACCTTGTATCTTGGTTGGAAACTGGCCCCCTCCTCAGTGGAAGATTTATGATAATTAAAAAATAGACGAGACATACATACATACATACATACATACATACATGCATTCCAAATGTGAATTTGTCTGTGTTAAGTACATCCCAAAGATGGAGCCTTGTATCTTTGTTGGAAACTGGCTCCCTCCTCAGTGGAAGAGTTATAATAATTAAAAAATAGAAGAGACATACATACATACATACATACATACATATGCGTGTGTGTGTTTGTGTGTGTGTGTGTGTGTGTGTGTGTGTGTGTGTGTGATTAAATCAGGAGATCAATGTTAAATGTATTAATATCAGATGTAGAATAGTAAGTTTTTATTTTATATTTAAATATTTTATGATTTCAGAATAGTACCTTGCTATGATAACGAAATGTGTATCTGGCTTTTCTGAGCAGTCAATTGTTTAAATTATTATTCTGTGTTAGTTGTAAAGATTTCCTATACTTTGTTAGATATTTTCATTCTCACATGTTCAGTTGCATCTTTTCTGGTTCAGTTGTGTGTATGTATGTGTGTATGTGTGTGTGTCCTTAAAAGTGTTTTTGGTTTGACCAGTTTAAGATGAATTACCCCTTGGGGAGATCTTGATTGATTCAGTTAAGTTTAGCTGTAGTCTAGTAGACATATGGAATTTTAAATATATAATACTTGTACTTTATATTAAGTGTGTTATTCTGTTTTGAATTTGTGCCTTCAACTTAAAGAAGAGCTCTGGTAGTTTAACCCTTTAGCATTTAAACTAGCTATAACCAGCCTATATATTTTACCCATTTTTCAATCAAACTGGCCAGATTTGGCTTCTCACACCCATGCTACAATGTCATCTTAAAAGTAAGCTATCACACCATCAAAATCTTGAAACTATGAGATAATGCATGATAAATTCAAAACAATGTGAATAAATAATTAATACATTTGATAACCTGAACACTAAAAGTTTCAATCAGTAGTTCTCAATGTTTTGTGGGTCAGTGACCCTTTCATTAAGTGACATTGTACAAAATCCCTGTCCACATGATTTGTTAACAAAGAAAAAACAAACAGCAAATTATTTTCATGAAACAGAAGCTAATTTTGTTTAGGGGTTTATTATTCATATTTCCTTCTACTATCCCTTCCCATTATGTGCCTCTTTTTAGATATTTGCTTGGACTAGTGCCTTCTGTGTTAAATTCTTGTAAAAATTACTTAAGAAATTATATTGGATCTTAGTGCATCATCAGTCATGTTTCTAATCACAACAATTTTTTGAAAATGTGTTAAAAATATATGTATTGTACTTTAAATATTTTAGAAAAATCTTGACCTTATTCTAAACACCTATCACTCCCTTGACATTTACCAAGCCCTTGTGAATTCACAATGCCTCTAAGGGAGTAGTACTACTCAGGTTAAAAACAACTGGTTTAGATAAATACACTAAATGCCTATTTATACTACAAAATAGTCATTGTAGATCTGTTCCTTTGTTTTATTCTAAATGAATAATGCAAAAATGTATATCAATATTTCAATTTATATATATCTTGAACATTATTGCAGCTTTGTGTCAGGGATGAGGGAATAACATTAAAATGTTCAAAATTAAAATTATAAATATTCTGATAGTTTTGTATTTTGAACATTGCAATATAGTCCTTTGATACTCAACTCTTTTTTTGTTGATTACAAAACCCTCTTATAATGATATATATCTTATATCAAGAGCTTAATGCAATCGTTGTAAAAACTAGTTTTGCATTTAATATCAAATATTAAATGTAATGTAGTAGTTTCATATGAAACATTTTACACAATTCTATTTCTTAAAATTAAGCTCTTGTATAATTTGAACCAAATGACACATTTATGGAAATACAGTATATATCTGATATTGACTATAAGATAGCCCACTAGCTAACCCTTTCATTACCGCATTTTGCTCAAATACAGTCAAATACAGTCTTTGTTTCCATTAATGTTTTAAAACAATGAAGAATTTAATAAAATATTATCGTCATTAAGCTAACATGAAATTTTTATGGAAGATTTTAATTCAGATTATTTTAGAACCGGAGATTTATAGCATAGAATTAAGAGTGGTCTGAGACAGGTTAGAATGTTTATATTACTATTCCAGTGTGGGCAAGAGTTCAATCCCAGCATTAAACAAATAATATATTTTGTAGTTCAAGCAAAATCAGCAAACTACATCACAGGTAAGAGAATAACTAAAGGAGAATATCTCTGATTTGGGTAATGGAATTAGAACAATGTGTCTTCATAGATTTAAGGGTTGTTTTAGAAATCCCAAGAACGTTACTGAATATGATAGGCATCTAAAGAAAGCCACAGGACTTGATGATCAAAACATTGTAAGTAAAACAACCAAATGAGAACGCTAGTCTAAACATGTCAGTGGATAATAAAATATCCTTCATTCAAGACTGTTTTGACTGAGTTATATATTCTAACATCTGGCCATGTGGTTAAGAAGCTTGCTTCCTAACCATGTGGCCTCTGGTTCAGTACCCTGTGCAAGAACTGGGGTTCTACTACAGCCCTGGAATGACCAAAGCCTTGTGAGTGGATTTGGAGGACAGAAACTGAGAAAAGTTTGTCAATACATGTGTGTGTGTGGAGGGGGGTGCTTTGATTCATCGTAGATTGAGCCAGTATTGCATGAGTGTCCTGTTTCTTCACAGCATACACAATAAATGCAAAACACCACATTTCACATCAATTACTGACCACACAGATGACCTTCATGATAAAACAAACACTGTTCAAAATGAAAGACCACTTGGACATGCAAGGTGGAAGCCCGTGGCTTTGTGATTAGGGTATTGGATTCATGATCATAAAGTTGTGGTTTTGATTCCTGGGCTGAGCAGTGCATTGCTTCTTGAGCAAAACATTGCTATGGCATATGCGCTTGTCCAAGATACCTTTCTGTTGCAAAGCAAACTTCTTAACCACACTGTTATGCCACTATATGCATATACACGTCTGTACACATTTATGATACACTAATTCCACTATCCCTTCTATTCAGTTGAGATAAAGAAAAACAAATGCACAAAAACAGCAGTTTGCAAAAGCAATGTTCTTGGATTTCTACAGTGCATGTCAGAAAGTATATTTTCTCCTACAAGATAGAAACTTAGAATATCTTGGGCAGTAGACACACACACCACAGATATTCTAGATTTGGTATTACTTGGGCTGAACACCAACACATCACAGTCTATCACCCAATTCCACTCTCCAAGGAAATAATCTACTTGGAACTCATGAAAAAGATAGCAATAATAAAAATACCAGGATTCATCATCATCATCATCATTTAACATCCGCTTTTCATGCTAGCATGGGTTGGATGATTTGACTGAGGACTGGTGAACCAGATGGCTACACCAGGCTCCAATCTGATTTGGCAGAGTTTCTACAACTGGATGCCCTTCCTAACACCAACCACTCCAAGAGTGTAGTGGGTGCTTTTACGTGCTACCGGCACAAGGGCCAGTCAGGTGGTACTGGCAATGGCCACGCTCAAAATGGTGTTTTTTACGTGCTACCTGCACAGGAGCCAGTCCAGCAGCACTGGCAACGATTTCGCTTGAATGTTTTCTAACGTGCCACCGGTACAAGTGCCACTATTTTAAAATCTCATATAATTTCTAATTAATGATAATTATTATCAATAATCTTTTCTACTATAGGCACAAGGCCTGAAATTTTGAGGAAGGAGCAAAGTCGATTAAATCAACCTTAGAACTTATTTTATCAAACCTGAAAGGATGAAAGACAAAGTCAACTGCAATGTAGTTTGAACTCAGAACATAAAGACAGACGAAATGCTAACGATTCTACCAGCTCACCACATTATTTATCACTAATAATAATATTAACTTTATACTTTATTACTGGAACAGTGTCAGCGAAATTCATTTTTCAGCTTCGAAATCATCTCATTATAACTTTACTTTCTATATTCTTTTCCTGTATATATCCTAATCATTTTCAGTTGCTTCTGTTAGTGACTCAGTCTTTAGTCTCTTTAGTAGAAAATTCTGAAATAATCACATGAACTTTCTTCTCAAACCAAGCTAGCTAACTTCTGCTGCCACCCAAATGACCCACTAATTCTAAGCTATAAAGGAGAGACACTACTTATTATAATTTTATGGTTAAATCTACAGCCTTCTTCAGCAGAATCTTCTTCATGTTAGCTGAATTTTAATACAGCTTACGATTGTCTTTCAATATATCATAACAAAGGTATCCTCCAAAGCCACAAAAGAAAGAATCATCTGATAAACTTAAAAGAAAGATAACTGAGTTAAATTATTGAATTCCTTCTTGAGTGGCTGGTAGTGTTACATATATACATATACATACAAACACACACATATATATATAATTACACACACGCACACAAATACACACACACACAAATACACACACACACATGCACACATATATTTTTCAATCCTCCAAGTATTTGTTTCTGTTTATTTTTATCTTTCGATAACATCAACGTATAAAGTATACTATCTCAATAACAATCTCTTTTACCTGCAAGCATTGGCAGTAGTTGTATTATTATTGATATATCAAGACTAAGTTATCTGCCTCTAACATCTACTACTACTACTACTACTACTACTACTACTGCAACCACCACTGACAGTAGCTGTACTGTAGCTGATGTACCAACACTGACTTTTCAGCTTGTAACTGCCTCTATTCTCCTGATAACCTGTTTTGTAGTTGGTATACCTCAACTATAGCCGCTATATTAACAGAGATCTACTGTATTTTGTAGTTGGTCTATTATCAAATAAATATCTTTACCTCTACTAACAGTATTAGTATTATAGTTAATATACTGAGTCTTACCTACTAAACAATAGCTAGCACTTAAGATACTACTATTTCTGATACTGAGGCTTATCTAGCTTCTAATACTTTACATTATATCTGAAAGTTTTGTTGCTTTTTAGAACATTTTACTATAACCTAGTGCATAACTTTTTTCTCTCAAAAGAATTTGATATCTGTCATTGAACATAACTGTCTCTAATTATATTCCAGAAGTCTAGAATTCTGATTTTTTTGCCCCATTTTAAGTTTCTCTGCAATATGAAAAATATGGAATATGTTATCATTTTCTTCATTTAGATTTTTCCTTTTTAGTAAATTAACAACTAATAAAAACAGAGGCAAAACTTATTGGTAATGTTTAAGCGTATCAATTGCTTAGCACCAAGTTTGGTATTAAACTAATTTACACACACAGTTACTAATTTACAGTCATAGATGCTAATTTACATAGAACATGCTTGAATTGTGAAATCCTAGCATGTTACCATCTGAGTACTGAAATATGAAAAGTTTTAAAAAACTAACTTTTCTGTACTATAGATGCTCCTATGGTGCTTTTCAAAGTATTCTCTAACTACGCTTTACTATGTAAATTAAGCTTTTATTATGATGCAATACTTTGGAAATGTCTGTTCCTAAAAGCAGGTTTTTGTACAAGAAATTTTTAACAGTCCTAATGAGAGTTTACAATCAGCCGTAAAAAAAATTTGTTGAAAACTAATAGTATTTATTGCATGAAGTTGTTTAATTTTTCCATTAACTTAAGCCATTGGGTTCTAAAAGGAAAATTATATTGCTTATTTACAATACCTTGAAGTTACAAATTATTTATTATCTTAATGTGTAAATAAATAGATCTGGATATGAAGCAAAATGAAATTATAATTAAATTAGCACTTTAACTTGTGGACCAATCTTTGTAAACAGTTATAACTTCCAACTAAAAAAAATCCTTGGAGAGGTGAATTTGAAACCAGAGGCCTAACTTTCCAACCTCATAATTAAAATAACTTCTTATACTATTCTTTTAATCTAATTTTTAAAAGTGAAAGAAGACCTTGTTCATTTCCTGTTGAGATAAATATCCTGAATTTCAACTCAACTTGATTATCTTGCCATAGCATGTAGTATACTATACTGCATGCCATTCATTACTTTTAGGTAAAAGTTATACTTGTCCTTTGCAAGCATTGAGTGCAGATAAGGTGTTGCTGAAACAGGGATTCCAAACTTTCAGTTGTTCAATTGTATCATTTGCACTGGACTATTCAACAGTGAATGCTATGAAGAAATGAAATGGTCTTCTCTGATGCTTTACTGTGGAGTTTGTGTGTTTGGTTACTTAGTTCTACGGTTTGAACTAGTATCAGTCTGGTACTTTTGGTAGAAAGTAGTTGTAAAAATCTTAGAAGAGTCTATATCCAGCAAAAGTTTCTTTCTTTATATAAAACATTGATTCTCCACCATTTTTTGTCTATAGACTCTTTCGATTCCTATTTTATTCAGATGGACTTCCTTAGTCATTCACTGTATGTAAAAAAAGAAAATCAAAAAAAAATCATGCTGTATCTTTATAATTAAATATTATTTGGAATTGTATAAAAAAAAACAAAGTAGTTTGTGCATTGTAGAAGTATAATCAATTTATTGCAGATTAGCAATGTATCCTAGCGTTGCCCTGGTGTTATGACCTACAGCCATATTGTATTATTTGTTTCTTTCTTATGGGAAGAATCGGCACAGCTGATATATAGTGAACTGGATTACTGGCATAATGGAAGTTATTGTTTGTTTAAAAGTGAAGGTGGGGGTGGGTTTACATAAAAGTGCTTTCTGTTCTTAAGAAGGATCACAGACTATGTATTGTTTCATCGTATAAAAGGGGGTTCATATGATTTTGCCCAGAAATCACGTTTTCAAAATTTTAATTTCCTCCCATCCTCACCACAATTTCTTGATTTGTAACTTTTTTTCGAATTTTTTTTTTTATCCACATAGAAAAATAGAGATTACGAATCTGGAAAATATATATATTTTTTTTAAAGGTTAATTTTTCTTCAAGAAACACTCAATGTCCCTTCCCCCACCTCGGCCACCCACTTTCAAAAAGCTAAAACCTTTTAATGTTTCACTTTCGTCTGATGTTTCATGCCTGCATAAAATTATACTGAAACAGTAGATATAAAAAAATACCAGACCACCACCAGGAAACCCAACATGCTAGAAATAACAGGTAAACAACATCATTTCTGAAGAAACTTACCCACTTTCCGAAAAGCTAGAAGTGAAACATTAGGAGTTTGTAGCTTTTTGAAAGTAGTGAGGTGATGGGTGGATGTTTGGGAAGGAGATTTTAGTGTTTCTTTAAGAAAAAAGGAAGAAGAAAATTCTTAAAGATTTGTACCCTCTGTTTTTTTCTCCATGAATTACCAAGAAAAAATTTGGAGAAAAGCAAAAATGAAGAAATTGGGGTTGGGAGGGAGAAAATTTGAGAACGTGTTTTTGGGGGCAAAATCCTAATCTCCTGTATCAAAAACATAGGAATTGGAAAAACATTAGGAACAAAAATAAGGTAAAGGACAGGATTTCTGGGAAATCTTCTTTTTAAGTTTATATCAAAAATCAGGTTTTTAAATATGCTCATCACAAACAGAAATTACAGAATACATAAAGGTCATTTCAATAGGACTTGGGCTGTTATTTTGTGCATGTACACAGCAAGAAATAACATAATTCATACAGAAGTTTTACCTAGAGTGTGTGTGTGCCAAAGTAAGTTATTTTATGGCATTCTTTCATTTGAAGCAGCAAAGTTGTCAACTCAATCATATGGTCAATCATATGGGATTATATGATTGTTTGTTAATTTCCATAAAAATTTTTTATTTCTTTATGCTTTGAAGAGAGCATAAATTGAAAGAGAGGAGAAAGTGAAAAAGCGGCATTTGCTTTGAAGTGAGAGCAGAAAATGAAAGATGTATGTATGTGTATTTGAAGTGTGTGTGTGTGTGTGCATGAGTGCATGAGAGAGTGAGAGAGAGAGAGTGAAGGTGTGTGTTGTGTATGTATTTTTTTTGCATGTATGTGTAAGTAGCTAATTAACTGAATATATGATAAGAACATGACAATATGTCAGACATATGGGCTACTGTATGATTCTGTGATATCGCAGCCATGACCGATGCCAGTGTTGCATGTCCGGTCCATTAAAAAGTACCTTTGATGCATCAGGTGATATGATATGCTTGAGAAGACCTGTTGAGTCAAATAGCTTCCATGCCGGTGGCACGTAAAAAGCACCCACTACACTCTTGGAGTGGTTGGTGTTAGGAAGAGCATCCAGCTGTAGAAGCATTGCCAGATCAGATTGGAGCCTGGTGCAGCTGCTGGCTTTCCAGACCTCAGTCAAACCGTCCAACCCATGCCAGCATGGAAAGTGGACTTTAAACGATGATGATGATACTATGTAACAATGTAGTTGGATCAGATCTTAGAAAGTTAGCTCTTTCAGAAGTACTTGGGGCAAAAAATGTATGGTTCAATGTGCAAAACCATTCAGTTGATTGGAGCATACAAAATCACCCACATTGATGATTGCCATCACAGTGGCAGTTTGATGATGACAAAGGTTGCAATGTTGTTATTGTTGTTCTTCTCGGCGCTTTGGCTCCATTGTTTTACATTAATTAGTGTGTTAAGAGAAAATTTTCTGTCAGTTGTGGAATCAAAAAAATTGGATTCGGGAAACGTTTTACCAATCCTAGTGAACTAAGATTGTAAAACAAACTTTATTCTGTGTGTATTTCTCTGAGTTTATATTACTTATAACAACCAACAACAACAACAACAATGATAATAATAATCCTTTTTTTCTTTATTTTACAGAAAACAGTCTGTCTTTACTGCTACATCTTCCTGTATTCTTATCTTACAACCAACCAAGTAATCATCCACTGACCAAACGTAGCTTGCAGTGTGCAGAAAACGAAGCAAATAAATAAATCGTTTACTATATATATATGTGTGTATATATATATATATATATATATATATAT